>NW_026000076.1:203002-239035 GCF_001458135.2 Marmota marmota marmota | reverse complement strand
CCCACCCCCCACCCCTGCATTGTGTGTTAGTATCAATGTATCAGAGTATTTGGCTTTGGTTTGGTGGATTGACTTATTTCACTTAGCATGATAGTGTCTAGTTTCATCCATTTACCAGCAAATGCCATAATTTCACTCTTCTTTATGGCTGAATTCACATTCTTGATTGTTTCCTTTGCTGTAAAGAAGCTTTTTGGTTTGATACCATCCCATTTATTGATTCTTGATTTTACTTCTTGTGCTTTAGGAGTCTTGTTGAGGAATTCAGTTCCTAATCTGATATGATATAGATTTGAGCCTACTGTTTCATATATTAGGCGCAGGGTCTCTGGTCTAATGCCTAGATCCTTGATCCACTTTGAGTTGAGTTTTGTGCAGGATGAGAGATATGGGGTTCAATTTCATTCTACTACATATGGATTTCCAGTTTTCCCAGTACCATTTGTTGAAGAGGCTATATATTCTCCATTGTATGTCTATGGCACCTTTGTCTAATATAAGGTAAGAGTATTTATATAGGTTTGTCTCTGTGTCTTCTATTCTGTTCCATTGGTATTCATGTCTGTTTTGGTGCCAAATACCATGCCATTTTTGTTGTTATAGCTCTAAGGTCTGGGATTGTGATGTCTCCTGCTTCGCTTTTCTCATTAAGGATTGCATTAGGTATTCTGGGCCTGAAAGATACCTTCTCATGCTCTACCTAGTCTTACTGAATCAGAAACTACTGGGGTTAACCCAGCAATTGTAGTCTTATTAAGGCCTCCAAGTGAGTCTCAATCACAGTAAGGTTTGAAAACCACCAGTGCAGCCTATATCTCTTCAATGCAATTTTCATTGTTTATAGAAAAGAATGGTATAATTCGATAATAAGGATTTGAAAAGACTAGAAGAGTCGAAAATCACTGCTATAAGAAATTTAACGAAGGCAAAAAAAAAAAGTTGAACATGCAAGGGGAAAGTCCTGGAATAATAAAGATTCACTTGAATTCTGATAGGCTATTCTATCTGCAAAAGTTTTGTGTCCCACCTAACAATCCTTGCATTTAAAAAGAAATAAAGAATTTATGGATTGGGGAAAAGACAAGACAGAGACAAGTGTAGTAGATTTCTATTGTGTCAACTTAGCAATATTTCCCAGATTCCCTTCCCTGCCTAGGACAAGGAGGATTTGGAGCAGAAGAGTCATTTGCATGACAGAATGGGAACAGTTGTCTTTGTGCTCCAAGAAGGTGAGTACAAAGTGCAATTGACTCTTGCAGCTCCTAAGTGTTGCTGGTGTTGCTTACTTGGTTAGCCTGGGCAGCAGCCAAGCACACATCTTCACCTCCCGCTGGACCACCTGCTTTAGCTGTTCCAACTTCTGGGCCAAGTGCATGTGTAGCTCCACGGCAAAGGCTTCCAGCTTCTGCAGAACATATCCATCAATCAAATTATAGGCTTAGAGTCAGGGAGAGAGATTCAGTGCCAATTTGTCTTCAGGACTAGAGAGCGCTTTCTTCCTTTACCAGCTGCCTGTCCTGCAAACTTACAGCTCCATTCATTGCCAGATTCAGAAATGACAGCTTCATATAAATTATGCAATCAGCTCTACAATCGTGTGGTCAAAATCCTTAAAAAAGTTATGTTGTGGTGTGTTTGTGTATATGTGTGTGTGGCTGGTTTTATATTCTAAAGAATATGTGTGTGTTTATGTGGATGTAGTTCTCTGAGCCAACCCTGGCTGGCACAGGTATTTGGGTAGGTGGAAAAAGGATGCAACTATAACAGAAATCCAAGAAATCAAGGAGTAGTTAGGGATTGGGGTGACAGGCAGAACTGGAAGTACTTTGAAAAGAATGTTAGTGAGGGGCTGGGGTTGTGGCTCAGTGGTAGAGTGCTCGTCTGGTATGTGTAAGGCCCTGGGTTCCATCCTTAGCACCATATAAAAATAAATAAAGAAAATAAAGACATTGTAGTAGGACACCTAAAAAAATAAATATTTTTTTAAAAAAGAAAGTTAGTGAGAGTTTAAGGGACTTTGAAGAAAGTGCTAAGAAAGTCCTGATGTGCTATAAGAAATTTAATGAAGGCAAAAAAAAAAGTTGGACATAAGGAGGCTTTCAACAAGCATTTAAAAGAAAGTAAATGGATAACTAAAACTGTGGCCTAACACAGACAAAGGGCTAAAAAGAAATGATTTCTCAAGCCATGGAAGAATCTTAAATGCATATTACTAAGTAGAAGAAGTGATCTAAAAAGGCTATATACTATATGATTCAACTATATGACAGTCTGGGGGAAAAAAAAACTATGGAGTCATTTAAAAAAGAAAGAGAGATGAACAGGCAGATGACAGTGAATGTTTAAGGGCAGTGAAAATAGTCTGCATGATACAATAAACATGGGCACATATCTTTATATATTTTTTCAAACCCTCCAAGAGTGAACCCTAAGATAGATCGTGGACTTTGGTTGGTAATGATTCATCTAGTAGCTCACAGATTGTACAAATGTGCCACTGTGGTACTGAAGTAGATAATGGGGGAGGCTCTGAACCTATGGGAAATGATGGTATATGGTAACTCTACTTTCCATTCAACTTTTTTGTGAACCTAAAATGACTATTAAAATGAAAGAAGGAAGAAAGGAAGGAGAGAGGGAGGGAGGGACAGAGGGAAGGAAGGAGGGAGGGAAGGAAGGAAGGAAGGAAGGAAGGAAGGAAGGAAGGAAGGAGTCATTGAAAGCTCAAAAAAAGAGTATATTTGTTGTGGCAGAAAATTTAGCAGTGTGTTGCTTGTAGTAATAGTGCCTAATGAACTAGATGATCTATCCAAGGAGACTTCCAGGCAGGGTGCTAAAAGAATCATCAAGGTGCCACCCAGATTCATTTTATTTCTCACAGGAAAATGTGAGAGGAGAGATGAGCTTTGAGAGCTTGGTCCTCTCAAGATCCTCAGAATAAATCATTAGCATCACTTCAAATTGGGAAGCTTAAGATATTTAGGAAACAGAAATGGGATTGCTCAGATCCAACAAAAGATCTATATTAGACCTCAAAACAATTAGAGGTGAGGTACCTTGGAGGCTGATATGAGGAATTTGGTGCTGAATGCACTGGAATGTCATTGGAGATTTCTGAACAAGGCAGTGACCCACAGAGAGAGGTAGATTCTCTCCCAGCTTCTAGGATAAATATAGTCATCTCTATTCTATCTTTCCAATTTGTTGCTGGAAACTATACCTGGCTTAGCATGAAGACTAGTTTTTTCCTCTTAAAAAATGGCAGCCCATCCTAACCCTGAGTTGTCCAAGAATTTCAGGGGCTTTCACAATTCAATTCAGGGCTTAATTGTTCTTACAAGTGCCTGGAGAAGACAAAGAATGGAAGAGCCTCTCAGTCCACTGGCACCATGTTTGGTTTACTGTAACAGAGTTCCAGCACCATTAGGAGACAACTGTCTGCTGCTAAGGTGATACCCATACTTGACAGATCACAGTCATGGTCATAGAGTTTCCTCACACTTGCATTTCAAGTTATTTTGCTCTAATTCCTACATACTTAGCCACTGTTCCCAGAATAAACCTCAGGCCAAGGCAACTAGATCCAAAAGGGCATCCACCAGACTATTCAGAATCAGTTTTCTTGCCTCTTTAGCTATTGAACCGAAATCATCTCCCTCAAGGTGATGCTAATAGAACCTATCCCACCCAGTGGTTCTGGGAATTGAAGGTGTTGATAAAGGTAAAGCATTTACATGTTCTGGTGCCTAGCAAGTTCTCACGAGATATAATTATTAGTATTATTTGATGCTTGAGAATGCCTGCTAAATGACAGAAAACTTCTCCAACATACAGGCTAAGCATATCATGATTACAAAATTATTTCTAGTTCTTAAAAATCATGCCTAAATCTGATCATCTTCCCTCTCTTGTAGATTGCGCACTGTCAAAAAGGCAAATATTCATGCAAGGTAGTTATTAAAAGTGAGACTGGATGAGTCAGGGTTTCCGATCCACACTGAGCTATATGTGTTATAAATAGGCCTTTTATAAGAGTGAGCAAGTCAGAGCAAGGCAACTCCAGTGAAGAGAAAGAAAAGGAGAAAGGTTTGTCTAAAACAAAACAAAATAAAAGTGTTCCAGTGATGTAGAATAAGGGATGGGTTTTCTTTATAAAGAATAAAATGAAATGTGATGTTAAAATATTATGCATGTTTTCTTTGCTACTAATTTAACATGCAAAGCCCTTTTCTTATTTTGTGTTCCAGACTTCACCCACATTGTGCACATTAGGATCATGAGTGAAACCCTAGATGAGAATATTATTTCCTCCTCAGCATTCCATCAATTAAGAATCACAAAGGAGACTAGGATAGGACAAGTGTCTTCAGAGAAATCTTGATAGGTGAGCTTGCTGGCCAGTGTTCTGCCCTGCACAGGTGGTCTTTGAAATGGGCCTGCTTTCCCTTCTTTCCTTTCCTTTCCATTACAACCACAGTAGCAGTAATGGCCTCCACCAAGGCTGGTTCCTGAGGAATAACCATGGGGGTTGGGGGTGGGGGTTGCTTAGATGCTATTGACTCCTCCTTCTGAGAAAATGCCAGACCCTTGATAGTTATTACTTAACTAGACACAAAGCCACTTCATGTCTAATTAACTTTAACTCTCCACTTTTACTCATGTGCTGAAACCACAATTAAACTGGAAAATAGTATTTTGAAACTTTCCCCCATCTCCCAAATCCATAACAAAGACAATAATATCTAGTGCTGAGAAACCTTGAAGCAAACCATCACTTCTCTTTTGAGAATTTATTTTCCTTCATTGAGGCTCTTTAGGGATATATCAGAATTTTTTTATGACTTTTCTTCAGGTGTGGGGAATAAAGCTGCCTTGGTAACCCAGAAAGCTATGCTAAAATCAAATTGCCTGTGGGTGTCTGTCAGTCACAAAGAAACAAAGAAGAACACTCTGGAAAATAACATGAAACTGAATGAGCTCCCTCTGCAGGTGGTCTGCTTCTTTCCCCTCGCCCTGGCTGTGAGTGGTTGTCCTGCCTGTGCATTATGGCCAGGCACCTGTCACTTGCTCATCTTCTTCTGTGGCTCCACAGGACTCAAGGCAGGGTTCATGTCTCTGAAGCTGTCTGTCCTCCCACACGGGCTACAGCAACTGACCAGCTACGGAGCAGAGATGACAAAGAATGAAAGTCCCCATGTTTCAAAAGGCGTTTTAAATTTCAAGAAATATCTGTGAGCTGCAAAGAAAATGCTGGGGGATCAGCACCTGATAAGCAGCTGACTGTTGAGAGCCACAGCCGAAGGGGCCCCAGCAAACTTCTAGCTGCCAGCAAACTTCCAGCTGCCGGCTGATGATTGGCTCACAGCGGCCCCAGCAACATCTAGCTGATTGGCTCCTCTGCGGTGATGCTCATTGGGCTGTTTCCCTGCCCTTTCAGACCACGGAGCTACTCATTGGGGAACTTTTTTGGCTCCGCCCACGTGACCCAGCCAATCGGCCTCAAGAGCAGGAGGATTGTGGGAGAGGGAGAGAAGCTTGTGTGGGAGAGAGAGGCTTGTGGAAAGCCGGTGGTGGCAGTTGAGGCTCTGAGGGTTTTTCCTGAGAGGCTGTTTTGTTTGGCGTGTGTGGTTCTAAAAATAAAGTTAGTTTCTTTTGACAAGTGGCTCCTGATTGTGCCCAGCCAGACTGCGGCAGCTGATCACACTCTTGACAATTGACATGGACATTATGGTGTGTCATCTAAGTGACAGGATTGGAATAGCTAGACTCCCTGGAACCAGAGGGCCAGATCCGGGCAAAATTAGCTCAGCTTTCCATCAGGGTGATGACTATCATCTTTTGCACTCCCTTGGGTGTTTTATAGGCAAGGATCTTAGGGAGAGTTTGCCAACAATTAATCCCAGTAGAGGCCTGCAGGTTTCAGGGTGGACATTCATTCATTTTATTGTAGTCCAGAGCACGTTTTACATAAGGCTGTCTGCAAGAACTGAGTCTGTGAAACCATCTGCAATAATATTATGCCTTTTAATCAGTGACCCTATTAAGGATCTCATGTCCCATGCTGATCCCAAATATAGAGACAGTGGAGATGGCTGTAAAGCAAAGCCTTTACTGAGCCTGGGAAATGCCTAGGCATCTTACCACCACACTGCCTACCAGCCCCAGTTAGAAACGTGAAATCCACACCCTGAAACTTAGTCTAAGGCAGAACTGCCTTAAAGAAAATGTGTTATAAACAGAATAGTATTTTATGTTCAAATTTTAGTTCTAGAGAGAGAGATCAACAAAAGGAGTAATTTGGCAAACAGGGTGGAAATGGCATAGTTTCCCCTGGAAGGTAGCTTTCATTTTGCCCAGAAAAGAGAGAGTCATAAAAGTCACAAAATCATAAAAATCACATAAAATAACAACCATTTCAATGAAAGTTTACACCAAGTATATTTTTGTTTGTCAACACTATTAAAAATCATCTAGACCAATTTCCTTATTTTATAAGAAAAAAAAAAGTAGACTTTTCCCCCTAATAATCAACCACTTAAGAACAGATTTCCACTGGAGTGGAAGAAGAGGTTAGATCCAGGAGGGCAGAGGTCTCAAGGATCCTCTAGGAGCAAACCAGAGACTAGAGTCAAGACATGAAAAGAGAAATAAGAATGCTGGAAGATCAGATAGAAGAAAAGCAGAAGCAAGGTTGCTTATTCCACTAGACTAAATTCCACCTGCTCTGAAAGGTGGCAAACAAGAAAAAAAAAAAAAAACATGAGGATTCTAGGTCCACAATGAAGCCAGAAAATTTTATAATCTTATACTGAATAAATTTGCAAAAGCTTCTTTGGAACCTGGAAAGTACTCCCACGAAATGTGGCGAAACACACAAGTTCTTTGTCAGACATTGCCTTGCCCTGTGTCCTCTCATGATAATGTTAATATACAAATGAATGAAAATGAAGGATATGACTCCTAGGGGGTTAGGCAGGGAGTCCCATAAGCTTTCCTGTGTGAAATTAGAATGGTAAACATATAATTAAAATATGTACTACTTTGCAATTAAAAGAGTGCCATGCCCAAGCTTTCTGACAATGCCATATAGTATCACTTCGCTTCTAAAAATTCCTTTCACAGTTGGCTCTATAGAAGTTTACATTCTGCACTATTCTTAGCTGTAAGCTAGATCTACAGCAGTTGGAGGATTCCGGGGAGTCCTCATCGCCAAATTCCAGGACACGTAGCTAATGCCACTGTTTCAAAATTCTCTTGTTAAAATAAATGCATGATCTAGAAGGTTTTAGTTATCAAAAGAATGGTACTTTTAAATATAATACAAGCCAAAACAAAAATTTTTCTATAGCAAACTCTTAAAGTAACAACCATTTTAATGAAAGTTTATATCAATACAGTAATGGTGTTGACAAACAGTAATATATTTTTAAACAATATCAGAATAAATAAATGATTCCAGTACCAAAATTACAAAGACAATTAATATTATTTAGTAGAGCGATTTGATCAATGTATTTAATAGGCCATGTTGAATACATGTCTGTTTCAGATTAATTCTTGATCAGATATTTGCTGAGCACCTTCTGAACAAAACAGTCAAAAATGCCAGAATTCCTGAAGTTTACATTGTAGGGTGGATATTAAAAAACAAAACATTTTTAAAATAGAGAAATCATAGTGTATTAGGTGACAAACACTGTGCAAAACCAGAATGATTTTGGAGGGTCACAGGGGAGATGTCAAACCATGTTAAATAGGGTGGCCTGTGTGTACCTTATTAAGAAGGGAAAGCCCAAGAATGCTTACAGAAAGAGAAGGACCGGCCATGTGGGTATTTAACAGCATTCCAGACAGAAGCCTGTGCAAAGACTCTGAGGTGTAGCATGTCGGCATGTACGAGTATCAGAGGAAGAGTATCAAGAGACTGAGGCAGCTCAGTTGGTACAGGACTTTGTACACCGCTGTTAGTACTTTGGCTTTTATACTAAAGGTTCTGAACAAATGAATGACATGTTTGTGCTCTAGAATGATCATTTCAACTGCTTTGTTGAAACACGTGGGATGGAGAAAGAATGGAAGCAGGAAAACCAATTAAGGGGTGAAAGACAAATAAATTGCTCATAGTAGTGTGCTAATAGTAGAGATAATAAGAATTGATCAAATAAAATATATAGTGATTTAAAGGTAGGAAAAATGGAATTTTCTGACTTGATGAGGGTATAAGAGAAAGAGAAAATTCCAGGGTATCTTAGAATTTGACCCTGAGCAATCAAAAAGGTGGTATCACCATCAACTGGGAAGGGGATGGCTGGGAATAAAGTACTGCTAAGTTGAAGATCTGATGTTCCATTTTGGGATATATTGGATTTAAGATATTATTTGCACTCACAGGGGAAATTTCAACATGGCAGTGAATAGAGGCAACTGTTTCTAAATATTGCCACAAAAGCCCAAAATGGGATGGTAACTGGCAAGTTTGGGAGAGGCAGCAGGAAGCTTTGGTTTACATCGCTTTAATATAAGAAATATAGGGCTGGGGTTGTGGCTCAGCGGTAGAGTGCTTGCCTCACATATGCGAGACCCAGGGTTCGATCCTCAGCACCACATAAAAATAAATAAAATAAAGTTATTGTGTCCAACTATAACTAAAAATTAAGTATTAATATATATATATATATATATATATATATATATATTATATAATAGATATAAAAGTATATTGGTATATTTGTAATAGTATATTTATATAAATATTAAGGATGATAATGTTCCAAGAAGGTGAAAACCTGATGAATCAGGAGAGACAGAGGATTGCTGGAACAATTATCTTGAGTAGATAAGAAAGGATGGGATCCAGCACACAAGTAGAAGGAGTAGGCTTCTCTGGAAGAAGCAGCAATAGAGACAAGCACATACAATAAAGTTTATGGAGGCAGATGCTTGTAGATGGGTAAATATAATGGTTGGAGTCTGAAGAATTTTCTTTCAGTTGTGATTGATAATGATGGAGAAGGGGTATAAGGTTTAAAAAAAGAGATCTAAAAAAAATTAACTAGAAAAGAGGAAAAAGTAAATGGATTAGGGAAGCATAATTCCAGACAGCACTAAGCATGAAGCACAAGCTGGCTGGTGCATGCCTGTAATCCCAGCGTCTCTGGAGGCCAAGGCAGGATGATGGAGAGTTCAAAGCCAGCCTCAGTAACAGCAAGGTGATAAGCAACTCAGTGAGACCCTGTCTCTAAATAAAATACAAAATAAGGCTGAGGATGTGACTCAGTGGGTGAGTGGCCCTGAATTCCATCTCTAGTACCCCCCACCCCAAAAAAGAAGAATGAAGCACAAGCCTCAGAGGCCCACCTGAAGTACGTAATAATTAATTTACATTTGGACTCTATTCAAATTTTACATTAAGGTAAGATCAGTTTTTCTCCTGTCATGTTCACATTCATTGGTCCAGATACACAGTAGACAAGAGAAATGGACTTACAGCTTTGGCAAGGAAGAACAGTGATGCCCAACCAGGCAGGGAATTGAAGATATATGCAAGGGGGTGACTAAAATGGTTGAAAAGGAATTTAAGCTTGGTCAAGAGAGAAGGGAGCCCATTAGGAGGAGAGTAACAGAGTGATAAGTAGGAGAATTAATGGGCTTGAGAACTAGATGGGATCTGGGAAATGTTTTGGATCATTGTTCCAGGAGTGGGCTAGAAGGGAGGAAATGGTCGTCATAGAGTGGGGAGAGATTATGCAGATGTTACAATTATGGGTAATCCAAAATTCAGGATAATAATCTTTTTGTTTGTTTGTTTCTTTTTTACCCAAGGAAAGGTATTGTAGAAAAGAAAAATATAATGTGAGCAGAAGAAAATGAGGAATGATTAAACACAGTTATATTGAAAGGATCAGCAGGCTTTCAAGATCAGCTGTTAAATTGCTTCCTTTGGATTTCCATCAGTATAGAGAAAATAATGACAGGTGGCAGCCAGTGTAAGAAAAAGACTTTATTTCTCAAAATAAACTATCTTCAATGACTTCACCCATTAGAGATTTATTTAACATTCTTCTTTTGAAATGTATTTATTGTATCAGTCATCTATATCTTAGTATAAATTGTGGTGATTAGAATAGTCCAGGGCTTTCTGATCCCTAACTCAGATCTTTCCAATGAGAAAGTGGAAGTTCTCAACAGAAAAAAATGAAAATATTGACTGATGTTTATATCAGCTTTATGCAAAATAGCCAAAAAGTAGAAACAATCCAAATGTCTATCAACTGATGAATAAATAAAATGTTGTCTATTCAAACAATGGAATAGTATTTGGTAATTAAAATATGCAAAGTTCTAATATATGCCACAACTTGGATGGAATTTTCATTATGCTAAATAAGTCAAACATAACCTAGTGAGACCCTGTCTCAAACTAAAATTTAAAGAAAACAGGGATGGGATGTGGCTCAGTGGTAGGATGTGACTGGGTTCAATCCTCAGTACAAAAAAAAAACAAAGCCATATATTGTTTGATTCTACATAAATGAAATGTCCAGAAGTGACAGGTCAATAGAAAGTAGATTAATGGTTGCCTAGGGTTACAAGTATGGTGATTGAGTGTGATAACTATGGGTTAGGGGGTTTCTTTGGTGGTAATATAAATGTCCTAAAATTGTGATGATAATGTACAACTCTGTATAGATACTAAAATAAAATTGGAATTTATAATTATTTGGGTGGATTGTGTAATATCTGAATTATACCTCAATTAAATTGTTTTTGAAAGAAAGAGAAAAGAAATGTGATGAAATGAAACTCTGGGCTGGGATGTAACACATGGTTAGCATACCCAAGACCTTGGGTTCAATCCCCAACACCAGAGAAAGAAAGAAAGAAAGAAAGGAAGGAAGGAAGGAAGGAAGGAAGGAAGGAAGGAAGGAGAAAAACTGTGAATGAGTTCAAGTGAGCTTTGGACAGCTGAAGGGCAGTATTAAAAAAGACCACATTAAAAAAAAAAAAAAAAAAACTTGGGAAACACTGAAAGAAGCTCTCTCTTTCTTGGAATTTGACCAGCTGATAATTAACATGTGAATCTCTCTGGAATCTGCTCTGCCACCATCTTGGGCCCTTCTGCTGCCCAAGGTTGCTAAAGCTTCCCCAGAAGAAACACACCCTGACCAAGCAAACCCAGAGCTTTTAGAGAATAGTGTATAGAGCTCAGTCTCCAATTTCAGGCAGAAATTAAATTCTCACTGCTGCAGGCTATGTGTGTGACTTTGGATAGATCTTACTGTTCTGGTCTCCATGTCCAGTGGGAAAAAAATGGGAAAGTACCCATCTTATAGTATCATTGCAAGAATTAAATAAAAAAGACAAAGAACTTATTGCAATAACTGGCACATAAAGACTGCTTACTCATAATAACAACAAAATTTTAAGAATGTACAGCTGGATGGCTAGAGATGCCAATATATTTTAAGGTGCATATTCTAGCACTCTCTATTTATGCCCCCAGGCCAGGCAATCAGAAGGAAAGAAAAGTAGTGCATTCAAGTGAGGTCTCTTTCCCCGCTTCCTTCTCTCCCCATCAAATACTTCCTCTGTGACAAATACTCCTGTCTCTGAGTGAAACTGATCCTTGCCTTCAAAAAGAAATGGTAATGTCACAGGGGCAGCTACTTTTGTACCCAAATGTAGAACAATTGCTAAGTTGTTACCTTTGGTGAAATGAATCAGGGCTGCTGCCATCAAATGGCCTTTGTAAACCTGTGAAAAAAAATTCACCAAAAATATGTCTTAATTTGACACTAACAGTTCAACAAGCAAGCAATGCTTATGCAGATTTACGCTCTAACATTTATTTCATTACTTAATATATACACAAAAATAATAATTATTTTATAAGTAATAAAATAACCACTTTCAATTACTTCTTATTCATAATTATTATTAGTTAATATTTGCTTACTATTTGTTAATCATTAAAGTAGCACAATGTGCTATGGAGTCACATACAAGAGAAGGATTAGTTCTATTAGCCCTGTCAGGCTTCAGAGAGGAGATGTGCTTTCAAGAGGCCTTGGAAGGATAAGAAGAAATTCTAAAGCTAAGAAGCGGGCATGAGGACAGCAGTTAACTATCTGTCCACTGGAAACCACGTAATGGATTCCAGAGTACAACAACTCTAACTCCAGAGGCTCACCCCAGAATCCAATGCCCATGTAACTGGTTGAAGTGAATAAAGACAAAAAAAAAAAAAGATCGTTTGATTTGACAGTGAAGACACTGGGTGAGATGCATTTTCTGAGGAAGCTGTTGGCTCTGTTAAATGTAAGAATTACCTAAATTATTTCTCTTTTCATGTAGACCACTTCTGCAGAACTGAGATAAATTCTTTAGTAATTTCTTTGAGTGGGAAGCCTTCAAAAAGACATAAGCCCATGGAATTACTAAAAGGAAAGTCACTTCTCATTGGGGAGAGGAATTTATTATCTCTGAAATAATTATGCTTATAGCTGGAGCCTGACTATAAAAATCGTAAGTCTTTCTTTTTTCTTTTCTTAAAGTACCACCAATTACCTGGAGGCGATCTCCCCTAGTTGTGAGATATTTAGTCTAATTTTTTAAAGAAAATAAATTCTTCTCTATGCTCAATTTTCATGCTCATTAAGTGTTTACAGGGCAAAAGAAAAAAAATGTTTGCATAACTTATAAGGAACAAATCATAACAAAGAACTTAGTTAAAATTTATAAGTCCATAACTATGAAAAGAGGAATCTGCTTCAGAAAGAAGCCAAGTTTTCAGCTCGGAAAAATTCAAATGTTATCTCCTCAGAAAGGCTTCCTTGACCTCTCTAAGTTAACAGCACATCCCACCATCGCCCCCCAAGCCCTAACCATTAAACCTCTTAAAAACCCTGCTTTGTTTTCTCTATAGCATTTAATCCAGAACTTTGTTCACTTTTCTCTTGTCTTTCACCACAAAATCTAAGGTCCAAGAGAGCAGACACATGCCCATGTTGCTCAGCTTTCTACCCCAACCTTATCCAGTACCTGATTCATGGTGCACTATAAATTTTTGTTGAAGGCATAAAATTAACCAGGCCACAGCAATAATGATCTTAAGGTGAATGGCACTGAAAGGTTTCATCCTGTGAACAGAACTTGAAGTTAACATATGATTCCCAGCAACTCCAAGTAATTCCATCCTTTCAAACTAACCACACAGGCACACACAAATGACCAGCTAGCACACAGGTGGTATGTAGAATAAAATTTCCATAGCAGGCCTACTGATTTCAAGCTGCTTCCTTAGGGAAAGGATCACTTTTTTTTAGCAGTACTGGCCACTCAGTAAAGCATGAATGCTTGATTAAGCTCGCATTCCATTTTAGACTGTGGGAAGTGTTTTCCCCACTAAATATATCATTCATTTGACCTAAACACCTGGAAAGGTGATAAACTACTAAATCTACCTAGACTCATTTAGTTACGTTTTCCCCGAGAAACATAATTAGTTATGTTTTCTGTGGTTAAAGGGAGGAAGGGTGGAACGGGGTGGACAAAATGGGCTGCATTTAAATAGTGAGGATCCATAGAGGCAGCCACCAAGAATTTTATGCACATTTGGATGAAAAGGAAAAAATGAAACTGGCCATGATATGGGATTAATTATGCATGCTGCTTGAGTCAGAATGTTGACTACAAGCTCTAAATGTGTTAGCACTTCTTGGTTTGGTGAAAAGAACCAAGAGCTATTGACAAGAACAGAAATAAAAGCTGCAATAATATTGCTGTGGGAAGCAAGGACTCTCAGCTGTTATAATAACACTTTATCCAAATGACTTTAGAAAATCCAAGTTTTTCTTCAAATCATTTTTGTTATCTGTAGTGTTTAATTTACATCTTACTATTGCAATGGCCACTGCACAATGAAAGGTCTTTCCCAAATCCAGTCCTAAACATCCAACTGCAATTAATTTTTGCATGTTGAGCTCTGTCTTAGCTTTTTTACTGTTGTGACTAAAAGGATCTGACCAGAACAATTTTAGAGAGGAAAAGTTTAATTAAGGGCTCAGGGTTTCAGAGGTCTCTATCCATAGACAGCAAGTTCCATTTCTCCAGGCTCAAAGTGAGGCAGAACATCATGGTGAGAGTGTGTCCGCTTTTTCACTGCTGCGACTGAAAGACCCTATATGACAACTCTAAAGGAGGAAAGGTTTACTTAAGGACTCACAGTTTCAGAGGCCTTAGTCCATAGAAGGCCAGTTCCATTCCTCAGGGCTTGAGGTGAGGACATGATGGCAGAAGAGTGTGGCAGAGAAAATCAGCTCACATGATGATCAGAAAGCAGAGACAGAGAGACTCTACTCTTCAGATACAAAATATATACCCCATAGCCATGTCCCCAATGAACTACTTCCTCCAGCCATACCACCTGCCTCCAGTTACCACTCAGTTAATTTCATCAGGGATTAATTCACTGATTAGGTTAAGGGTATGACCCAATCATTTCTCCTCCAAACTTTCTTGCATTGTCTCACACGTGAGCGATTGGCGGACACCTCACATCCAAATCCTAACAAACTCATAGCCTGCGAAGGCACACCTCTCCTAAAAGTCGAAGTCCTTTCAGTCCCAAGAGGCTCCCACACTCTCCTAGTCCTTTGCTGGAATTCTCTATCCATTCAATGGTGACCTCTTCTATAGCAATTGTTCATTCAATCATGCTGGTCTCCTTCTCTCTGTTCTCCACTTACTCCTGCTTAGGGCTGCTTACCAACTTGAGGCATCCTGTCTTGCTTGGTCTTTAGAAGTGTTTTAGAAGGAAAGTATCCTCTGTTGATTTTTACAGCTCTTTCTTCTCAGAACTAAAGTCAGTTTCCTTCACATTAAAATCAGACACTGGGCTCATACACTTAAAAGTACTCCTCCCAAATAACTGAGCAGTTTCCCAGACTCAGGTATGCGTCTTTTCAACAATATCCTTTATCAAGATGAGTTCTCTATTCAGGATGTTGCTAGAGGTTCCCAGAGTACCAGGGATAAAGGATCAGTTCCACAATTATCTCCTTATTTCTCCTTGACTCCCACTGGCAAATGCCTTGAAAATATAGCATCCCCCTCAGGAGTGTGCAGATTAGGTTTCCTCCTACCCTACACCACAGTTTTCCTGCAAAGGTGAAACTTTTAACGTGAACTTGGTGCCTTGGAAGCAAATGAAGGTAAGGAATATGAAAGCTCAGATTAGTAGTCCAAAATTCCTCATTTACTGACAAATCTTACATGAAATAGAGAAAACACCTACTGATTAAAAAACAAAGAAGTCAACTAAAGTTGGTAGCTTGAGTTTCAGCAAAAAAAAAAAAAAAAAGAAAGAAAAAAAATTGAATATGAATCAGCTAACATTTAGGACTTCTCTGTAGGAGTGAATATTTCTCCCAAATAGAGAGGTCAGTGGGCTGCCATGTAACATCTATTCTATTAGCTAGAACATTTCGCTCTGTAGTATAATGGAGCTTGTAAATAAAGCTAAACTCAGAGTTGTTTCCCAAGGGGAGATCATCAAGTCTGCTCTGGTGGAATGTCAAGACGTAAGGGAAAAAGAGATCATCAATAAACAAATGCACAGAACTGAATAGTTACATTCTTTTTTGTGGACAAACCCGTCTTTATTTCAGGCCCTGTGTTAGGAAGTCACGGCTTCTCCTCTTTATAAATAGCTTGGCATTTGGAGGCTACCATTTGTAATGGCTTATGACAGCCTCTGTACCTTTCCCACACTTGTGTACCTAATGCATACCATTTGTTTGCTTTCCATTGTCAGCGTGTACATTTGCATTTGGTAGATTTGTGGGAAGGTGGAGATGACCCAGCAGTCACACAAAGCTCAACACAAAACCAAGGTGTTTGCATTGCTCAAGAAGCTTTCTACCTTCAGTAGCTCCCAGAAATATAATCATCCACTAGGCCATAGTAAGATACTCTTTCTTGATTCCCCACAAAGACAGAGTTAGTAAATTCAAAGAAAGGAAAATGGACCTGCCCCACACCCTAAGCAGTTGAGATTTTTATTTCATTCATATCCATTTCTAAAAGACACATGTAAATAAAGGAAGGCAATAAGAATAGAGCTTGATAAAATCAAATTGTCAAATGGTCAAAGCACAGTAAGTTAATAAAGCTGTGGACAAAATTAGCCAGAGATATTCATCTAGCTTGACCTTTGTTTCCCAAATGAATTACTATTCTTACTCTATTCAGGGACTACTTTTAAAGGGCTGGTTACTATGGGGGTACCACAATAGCTTCAGATTTCATTTTTTAAGAATTCAAAGGTCCATGAGGAAGAAAGCAGCCTGCTCTTTGGAATTTCACTGGGAAGGAAACTTACACTTAAATAGTCTTCAAGTTTTCTTCTGAAAACATTTTTATGCTCTAAGATTAAAATTAAACATATACAAAGAAAGATTTGTATTGCTGATGTTTTTTAAAAGTGGGTGATGGACAACTGATACGGGTAAAAAGGAGCAGCTACATCTGTCACTATCTGGCTATGTTCTAAGCCTTCAAATTGCTGAGGAAGTAAGATTTCTAGTTAACCTGCAGCTCTAAAAAGGTCCCTACAGATCTATTGTGGCAATCCTAGTTTTTGGAACTTAGTGTTTTGTTTTGTTTTTTTAAATCTCACCCCACCCACACCACTGCATGACTACATAATGCAATTCTTTCCGTCTTTGCCCTGAGCACACATTAAGCAATCTAACTCCTACACTTAGAATCTCACCAAAAAGGAAACGGAAAGAGAGAAGAGGGAAAGAGAGGAGCAGAAGGAGGGATAAGGTGGGAAGGAAAATACAGGGTATGCACACAAAAGAATTTCACTTGTATGATGGATCTAATGATGAAGTATCCAAGTTTTGTTTTAATGTTAAAATAAGGCAAAACTTCTAAACATAAGATGTTTGGGTTTTTTTTTTATTATTTCTTATGTTCCTTTTTAAAGGCTCACTTATGACATACAATAAACACTGGCAAAGCATCCATGTCTCCAGAGAGAGACCCATTAAATATTTTGGAAGTTAACTTTTAGTTGGCATCTTTCTAAACATGTAATTCCCAAAATCTTCAAGCTAGAATTACAATTATCTGGAACCAAATCTGTCAGTCAGCAAAGCCTCAGAGCCCTCACTCTTAATAGTGAAATGGGCTGAAGGGCAGACACACTGACAGCTGGCTCCTTGCTCGCTCTGCCATGTAAATCCACTTTAACATAACTAGATCACACCCTAGCTTTTAGAGTGATGGCTCAGCCCAGAGGCTGTTCTAATTGGATAAGCTTATAGACTATTTCCATAATGACAAAGAATCAGACGACGTTTTTCCATGATTTCCACAGTCAGCCTAATGGAAAGTCTGCTGGACAGGGAGTGTTACCATCTGATGAATCGGTGCCCTGCCCAAGTCTGGCCATCTTGCCTCAATTTTCCTAGGTTGGAAATGAAGATATCCAATAGCTTCTTTGTCATGGGGAAGGAAGAGGCTGGTCTTTCTCTAGAATAAGTCAATTACAGTATTAGGTCATATGTGTAAAAGATTCATGCAGCAAATGTGAAGACACCAAAAGAAACAACAATGTGACTGTAAGATTTAATATAGTTTCAAAGAAAGCAGCTATTATGCTTCATGACCAGGTTAAACTAAGTACTCATTTAATATTGCTGTAAAAAATTTGTAAGAAATCATTATTCCCACCAGTTTACACCTGAAGAAATACTCTTTGACATATCAACCAATATTCCCCAGTATACTCCACTTACAAATAGAAAAGTTTAAAAATAAGCCCATGTCTCTGATTCTGGAATCACCAACAGTTGTTAATGTATGGAAAAGATTAAAGATTTGATGTCCATGACCTAGTTAAGGATCATTAATAAATATACAGAGATACAAATATATTGATTGTGTGTGTGTGTGTGTGAGTGTGTGTGGTCTTTAAGTACTACGTACCTTATAAAACAAACTGGGAATTTATAAACCTCTATGTGACAATTTGGTAGTATGTCAACCTGTCATCTTCTAGAGAATCTATACCTATAAAGTTTATTCACCTTGTCTATGATGACATAGAAAATGAGGGGCTATGACTGTACAATGTCCCTTCTGCTTCACTACCTCCACCTTTGACTCATTCTCTTAATTAGTTAGCTTCTATGTGTCCACATCTAAAACACAGCTCAGTGGTCCTCTCAGCCAGCATGAGTGAGTGGAAGCTGGTCTTCCCTCTGCCCAGAAGCTAACTTTGGACACCTTTCACTTTTCTCCAAGAGTTTACTTGTCTTCTGTTTACCTCCTCACCTCTCTAATAAAAAGAGCACATTTTCTTATTTCTCTTTGTCTCCAGCACATAGCATGATGCTGGTTACATGTCAGCAGATGTTTAACTAATGTGTGATGCATGGGTAGATGAAAGATTAAATGATAAGGACTCATAATGCCAGGCTTCCATTTAGTGGTGACACACCTTTACAATTCCATATCTAATACCCGAATTGCAATCCTGTGCATAAACAAAGTGTCCTTTGAAACTCTTGAGGAATAAAAGTATTTGAGATCCAAATATTAGCACCAGAAATCCCCATGCCCAAATTTGGGAGCCGAGTAGAGCTGTGGAATCAACAACTTCTTCATGGAAAAGATAGCTCCTCCATGACCAGTTTCATTTCTCTATTTGTATTTATGATCCCAACATAAATACAAGTATTTATTTTGCTATGCCAACAAAACCTGATTAGACTTTAAGAAGAAAGGGGAAAAAGGAATGTAACAATTTCAATAAGGAAAAGGGACCCCATTTAATATTTTTCTTTTTGCAAATCTAGGACAAAAATTACCAACTACTCAAATACTAGAACTTAAAATCAGTTACCCTTTAAACTCAAATGACAAACTTATGGGGGAAAAGTAGAAATAACTTTGCAAAACAAAAAGCAAAGAAAGATTGAATTTTTCAAGTTCAAAAAGCAGCTGAGTACACACACAGAAGGATCTGGATAATTTTAAACATACAGTTTAGTGTGTGGTATCATATATCATGGGTACCATTCTGAATACTTTTGGTTTCAGGAACATTTTTTGGTTCAAATACCTTAAATATCATTTTGAATTGACTGGCTAAAAAAAAAGTATCCAGCGAAGGTATCAGATGGAACAGCATTTTTGAAAACACCCAAACCCAAAAACAATGCTGAGGGAAGGGCGGCTACCCTACCCTGCTAA
Source organism: Marmota marmota marmota (assembly GCF_001458135.2). NCBI lineage: Eukaryota > Metazoa > Chordata > Mammalia > Rodentia > Sciuridae > Marmota > Marmota marmota. The sequence goes on along the minus strand of NW_026000076.1, from coordinate 219,769 downwards.
CAAAGGAAGGAAAGTGAATAAGGCGAATGTCCTCAGCAATGCTCTCACTCTAAACAAATGCATTAGAGCTAAACCTAGCGGGTCACTTTTATCCTGCTCTCTAGTGCGCATTGTACAGGGGTGTGAATGCCACAAGATCTGCACGTATGCGTAGTAAATTTATAGAGGAAAACGCATTGTGCTGAAACATCAGTGTACTTGATCCTCATGGAATGATAACTATGGACTGCTTGACCTCCAGCTTTTTCTGTAGTTTGCTTTTGTTTTTATTTTTTGGTGGGATTGTGGCACAGGGCCTCACACCTGCTAGAAAAGTGAGCTACATTCCCAGCCCCTTCTCTAGCTGAGATAAAGTCATGTTTGCTATGACACTTATTATTTTTATGTTCCTTTGTAAGCTGAGGAAGAGGGAACTAAAATACAAGGTCACAAATATGTTAAATATTGACATAAATCTTGCTGGGCTCAGGGGCACACACCTGTAATTCCAGTGATTCAGGAGGCCAAGGCAGGAGAATTGCAAGTTCAAGGCCAGCCTTGGCAACTTACTGAGGCTCTGAGCAACTTAGCAAGACTCTGTCTCAAAATTAAAAAAATAAAAGGGTTGGTGATGTGGCTCAGTGGTAAAGCACCCTGGGTTTAATCCCCAGTACCAAGTTTTGATATGGTATTGGATAACTGAGGCTCTGTTCAAAAACAGTTGCATCTTTTATCTCTAAAAGTCAAACAATTGGTTTAATTAAATATCCTTTTCCACTAAATGGAGCACTTGTTGACCTCTGAGAGATTCAGCCTGAAAGAATTATATAGATGTTCAAAGAGAAAGCAACGGCTTAACCACAAACACTGTCCTACTATTTGTTAGATTTTTTTTTTTGTATTGATAGACCTTTGGAATATTTCACTTTCAGAAAAGTTATGGTCTAATCCATGAACAAACCTCTAAGGAAAAATGGTTATAGACTGTGTCCAGTCTTAAAAATCAATAGAAAAATCAACAAAATGATCACATTTGCATGTAATGCATAATGCATTATTCTATGCATCTAATAATAATATGTGATTAAATCTTGTGCTATGTCTCATTACAACTAAGGAAAATTGGAGGTTGGATGGTTTAGAATACAGACATGGAGATTTGGGACCAGACAGTCCTAGATTTAAATCCTAGTTTCATTGATTACTGTATCTATAACCCTTTAGTAGGTTAGTTAATCTTTTTGAATGTCAATTTCCTGGGCCATATAAGTTTCTATATTCTATTACACATCAGAGTGACTATATTTAATAATATTATATTAGATATTATAAGATAGACAAAAAAGAAGATCCTTAATTTTCTCTCCCCAGAGAAATGGTAGATGTTTGAGGTGATAAATAGGCTAATTACCATGATTTGATCATTATGCAATACATGCATGTATTGAAACAAATATCACATTGTGCCCCATAGATATGTACAACTAGTAGGTGTCAACTAAAAATAAAAGTATTAAAAAAAACCTTCCCAACCCATTAAGTAAGCCTATAAAGCACCCGACATATTGAAAGATCTCAGATCATGATGTCATCCTTTATAATAAAATAATGTCAACCATTATTTGTTGAGTGTCCATTAACTATCAGGACTTTTCTAATGGCTTAGAATACAAACTCTGTATGGACATGGTATTCTGGTGAAAGAAGACAAGCAATAAATAACAGAAGTACATTGACAGTATAATAGAAAACATATGGGCTATGGGAAAAATAGAACAAGGTGAAGGGGTTTGGTGGTATTGCAGAGGGGTTTGTGGTTTTATACAGTGTGGTCAAGGTAATCCTCACTGAGAAGGGGCATCTGGGCAAAGATCTGAAAAAGGTGAGGAAATGAGTTGTACAGGTGTCTGGAGGAAGTAAGTTCCAGGTAAAGGTGACAGTCCAAGATCCTAATTTCCAGTCTAAGCTAGAAAAATAAATCCAGAAGTCTTGGTATCTAAATAGCATTAGAGCAAAACTTCCTAAGATCTCTAGGGAATAAGAGATGGCAATAGAGAAGAATCACGAGCAATTGAGCACTGAGTGAGTGAGGCAGGAGTAAAGGAAGTGAGTCAAAGAAAGAAAAACAGAAGGAGGGATCAACTGTACCCAAAGCCATGGATAATTCACGTAAGATAAGCATCTGCACTGTAGACCATCTTGAAGCCCATTTACCCTCTAAACCATGAAGCTCAAATTTATCTAACAAAGAAATGATAATATCATGATCCTGACTACATAGAGTGTCGCGACCCCTCGCCAGCCAGGGAAACACGACACAGGATTCTTCTTTCAACAGTTTATTCAGGCCTTGAGTCATGTATCATCTTCTAGCGCCCGCCGCCCGACACACCCAAGCACAGCTTAATAAAGCCCCCCGCATCCCAATCCTAAGCCGCCACGTGGATCTCTCTCATAGGGTGGTAAGGGATTGCGCGCCAACTCTCCATAAAAGGAGTTGTTTATCACAGGCCACAGTGGAAGCCGGCGCCATCTTCTAATGGCGGCCACCGTCTAAGAATGGCTTACCACAATAGAGCACCCCAGATGAAAGTAAAGCAGCTTCCTCTCTAGTCAAATGTGTGATCACCCGACTTACAGATCTCTGTCTGATCCACTTAATCCATAGTTGAGGGTGGTACCCCTGAACCTAAACACTTCTTGAAGGTCCCACCTCTTAATATTTTACAATGGTAATTGAATTTATTTTTCTTTTTCTCTTTCTTTTTAATTTTAAGACAGAGTCTCACTAAGTTGCTTAGGGCCTCTATAAGTTGCTGAGGCTGGACTTGAACTTGCAATTCTCTGCCTCAGCCTCCAATTCTCCTTCCCTAGTCTATGGGATTACAAGCATGCATTACCATGTCCAGATGGTGATTACATTTCAATTGAGATTTGGAGATGACATTCAAACCATAACTAGGCACTTTGGGCCTCTGGGTTCATATCTTCTGAAGGTTGTAAAGAATTCTGATGACCTTTTCTTTTATAGAACATGGCATTTTTTTTATTATTTTTTCCACAGGCACTCACACTTCACATTTCCTACCTTCCAAATAGATCTTCTTACCTAATATTTCCCTCTTTTTGTGTGTTCTGAGAAAAGTTGACAGTTTTATTCTCCTGAATTGTGAATCTTATCTTTTCTCTCCCATTCCCCTCATTCACTTCCTTAGCATCAAGTTCTACATACAGATGTGTGTTTCTGTCAATCTTTCTAATTCTTCTCTCCACTTCAGGCAGGACAGTCTCCTTCACGGACCTCTACCACATCATGTTTCCCTCCCTTTTATGCTTACAAATGTCTTTTCCGCATTTAAATCCTGTTTTCCCTGTGGTAGCTGTCCTTCAACTCACATTAACCTCTACCTTGTTTAATTTTTCTTGGACTTACTCTATGTGCCACATGCCACTGCTATGTCACACCATCCTAGCCTCAAGCAGCTCCATTGCCATCACTTTGTTTTAGCAGAGCATAACAATATCTGGTTCACTATTTGTTCCTTTAATTACTTCACATATGTATCTTACCTCTCCAACCAGACAGTAAATGCATTGTAAGAAGAGGCACTAATTCAGAATCTCTCGTACCCCTGAACTCCTGATATGAGGTCAGCTAAGGAATTATAACTTTTAACTCTTGCCATCATCATTTACTCTGGTTGTCAAAGAATAAAATATTTAGTAAAGCCAGCTTAGTAAGATAATGAAGAACAGGCAAAGCTCTATTGAATATCTATCTGTTTTACAAAGGCTGGATTTGTCCATGAATACATAGTTAACATTTAATGGATTCTAGCTCAGTAGAATATGATATTTTGTGAAAAAAAATGATTCTAGATATTTTGTGATCCATTTTACTTCTAAAGATATAATAAATTTTATAAGAGACTTTGATATTTTGTTCCTCGACTCCAGATTCCATATCCAATTGCCTATTCAACATTGCCATATGGATAACAAAATGACTTATTGAAAACCGAGTTCTTGGTATTCATCCTCATCCAAAGAAAGAAAGAAAGAAAAACAAAAATCTCACCAAATTTCCTATCTCAAATAATGGCAACTTGCATTTGCTCAGATCTGGAGTCTTAGAATTATTCAAAATCTTCTCTTTTTCTTCAACTCTATATCCAATCTCAGGAAACCCTGTTGGTTCTATCAAGAGTATTAAACTATGGATGAACTGTCCACAGTTTAATCAATGCCCACCGTCCTCATTGTTCCCACCTTAGACCAAATTGACCATCATCTCTCGCATGGATTGCAATGACATCCTGCCTAGTCTCTTTTTCCATCCTTGCAAAACTTTTCCCTATTCAGAACATCTCAGTGGCTTCTCACTCCACACAGTGAAATCTAGAGTCCTTTCAAAGGCCTAGAAGATTGTGCATCAATTGGAACCTGTGAAATTTTCAGCAGCATCTCCTGTTACCCCTCCTGCCCTCCCCCTTGACTAATCACCCCAGTCTTGATGCTACAATGTGCTAATGATGGCCCACCCTGAAGCTTTTGCACAAGATCTTCCTGATATGCTCTTGCTCTGGTAGCCTAATTCCTACCTCTCCTTTAAGACCTTATTCAAAGACTCCTGTCTCATTGAACCTATCTTAATGACTTTATTCTAAATTGAAGTCTTTACTCTTTCTTTCCATAACATTATCACAGAGGTTGTCATGAGAAAGTACCTCTCAGACAACCAACTACAGAAGTAAAATTGAACAAGGGTCTCAGATGGTGTACTCCGAAATCCAGGCTGTGCATTTGCATCCAGGCTGTGTTTTCCAGGGGCTGCTCCTAGGCAATGATTGAACATGGCAAGAATGCTAAGGTAGGCTCCTTCCTGGGACACATAGGACCACTCTGGTAAGCTGACTTTGGCTCCAGGACTCTTTAATGACCTTACCAATATCTCTTAGACTGCCCTGCTGATTAAGCTGTTTCCACACAACTTTTCTCCCTCTCTCCCCCACTTGGATTTCCCATACCTCCCCAGCCTTTATCGCCTTCCTCCACATTTTCTCTCATATATTTATTTCCTCTAATAAAATTTTGCACATTTAGCCCACCTTGGCATTTGTTTCTCAGAAGATTCAGAATAACATAATCATCTTCTCACCTATTATGTTCTACTTATTTATTACATTTATCTTTTACTGCCTACCACAAGATGAATTCCAAAAGAGCAGGAATTTTGTTCACTTATATATTCCAAACACTTAACATAGAGCTGGACAAGTGTTTAATAAATATGTGCAGAATGAATGAACAACACCTGCTTTAAAAATATTAGCAAGTGTTTGTAGCATCAACTAGACAAATGAACAAACACATGACAATACCAATTACTTGACACAACTTTGCTCCTCTCTTAATTCCCTGATCCTCTTATTTTATCTAGTCTTACTTACACTAAAAAAAAAGAAAACTTTGTACTTCCTATAGTAAAAATGAGATTTGAGGGAAAATTTGATTTTAGAAAAGGATCCAGATTAATAATTGGAGGACTGCCCATCTGTTCTGGGGAGCAGATATGCAGTTCTGACTGATATTTACCACTGCTACTCTCTTGTCTTTAATTTCAGCCAAGATCTGCAGATAAACAAAATTGAAAGCTTTGAGGGTTTGATTTTTTTTTAAGCTTAAATATCCATCCAATAGTAGCAAACTTGGCCCATGCCTAAACAATTCTTGTACTCTCTATTCCCCCCAAGTGTGTCTTTTGAGGATGTAAAAACAAAGATAAACTACACCCAAGTATAATTTCAGACTCTTGAAACTGCTGAGCTTCATCTTGGGATTGGGCTCTGGGATTGGGAAGCTAAAAAAATATATATATATGCACACACACACATATATATGTGTGTATATATGTACATACACACACACACACACACACACACACACGAAAATCTTATTTCATTAGGGCCCCTAAATTTCTGCAAAGGAGAATCCCACAGGGTTCTGTTGGAGGGTTTTACACCAGCTGTAATTTTTTTGGGAGCTGGATGGAGGAGGAAAGCAGGTTCAACCCTTCTTCATAAGAGTAACTTAGGCATCAGCCTGTGACTTACCTTGCCTGTGCCCTTGGATAGACCTTGATGAAGGGCTGTTGTAAGACCAGACAATTGAAGTTCCAATCCTGACTTTGCTACTTATTAGCTATGTGGAAAATTACCTCCCTGAACCTGTTGCCTCATTTTTAAATAGGGATAACACATTTATTATTCAGCACCTTGTCCAATAAATAGGATGTAACTCATTTGCCCATAGAGAGTGCTCAGTAAATATTAGCCATTACTATTATTAATAACAGAAACAAAGGAAATTAAACCTTATGTTCAAAGTTTGGTTTGTCTTTTTAAACTCTTCAGCTGTTAATATGAAAGTGTTTGATAGTATCCAAACATGTAATAATGAGGTAGATGGTAATTAGGGTTGACTGCATCCAAATTTAATTAAAGAACTATCCCAGAAAAGAAAACAAAGTCAATTGCAAAGTTTCCTGGTCTCTGCTTCAACCTAAGAGCTTCACTGGGTTTCACTCCTTTTTTCTAAAGGGCAAGGGAACGTCCACGCAGGGTCGGGCTGCCAGCAGTTACAGAACATCTCATCACACTTTCAAAGGCTCACTCCTCTCTCTTGCGTAACTGGTGAGGTCAAAATGGGCACCTTCATGGAAGCCCAGAGTGCCATTTCTGAATGAGGTCCAAGAAAGAACTGCATTCCATAGAAATCCAAGTCAGGCACCAGCAGAGCATGGCACTTGCTGTTTAAAGTGCACTGAGCACCCCTGGAGGGCCAGCTTTTTAATATCATCACCTTAACACCTTTGATTTCTTCATGACCTAAGATTCCAAAGTCTCCAACAAACTGCTACAAATGGGGAGGTGGGAGAGGAGGACAGCCTGATGTAAATTTACCACTATGTGAAGTTCTAAAGTAACTATAGAAGTTTCTATTATTGCTCAAAGCCAAACAGAGGGAGAAAGACAAATAAGTGACTTGGCACTTCTGTCCAACTGAGGTGAGACTCTCTCTCTTTGTAATCCTGGAGTGAGAGTGCAGGTGAACTAACTTCCTGCAAACACACACAGACCTACGCATACGGGGACAGCTGTGTGTTGCTGGAGAACAGTCTGATTAAACAGTGCATTGGTTCCCTGTGCCAATCCTGGAAAATAATGAATTGGGTAAGGAACAGTTAATAAGAAAATGTGCCTTGCTAACTGTGCACATTACAACAAAGAGCTGGCAGCTCCTGAAGGAAAAGGGCTTGTGCTGCTGCCGTTCAAACTTGTCAGTCAACTCGTGCCAGCAGCCTCAGCGTCTGCCTCCCCAGCACACCCTCATTACATGTGTCTGTCTGGCCTGATCTGTGCATCTGCTCAGAGACGCTCCTGACAAGTCGGGAATTTCTCCATTTCTCCCTGGTGCAAAGAGTGGATTTCTCCCTGCTTCTCTTCTATCACCTCCGTGCCTCTCCCCAAGGAGGCTCTTTGATTTATGGTAGCTTTGGACTTCCTTCAGCGTCTGCCTGCTCTTGACTTGTAGAATGGAAGAAGCTGAGCTTGTGAAGGGAAGACTCCAGGCCATCACAGTAAGTCTGCATATGGTTATAACTCATTAAGGTGGTTGCTTAGAGGAACAGCACTGGTTGCTAGCTGTCCCTGTTGCTGAGCCCCCCTCAGTGGATAAACAGATCCCTCAGCCTTCATGAATGCATCTCTGCTTCTCTTAACCCTTGTGACCCTTTATAACTCTTGGGCTTTAGAACCTGAGTTCAGGGCAAATGTTCCTGATTTTCACAGACAGTTTCTATGTTTTAAACAACAATCAAAAGCTTTTAAGGCAGTCTGGTTAACTATCATTCGGCTTCTGTGTACACCTTAAAAATACTATTTCTCCTTTAATTTCTAATTGACAGGCATTAGATCAAAAAGCAGGTCCCCAGCTTGGAAACTTTTTAAAGCAATGAATGCAGCAAAAAGTTTGGATTTTTTAAAAGGGAAGGAGAAAAAGAATTAAAACAAATGATCTGAAATTTTTTTTATTTGTAGTGTCATAGTATGTTCCAGAAAGCCTAACAATTAAAATGAAAGTTGGTATATTTAAGCTAAGCATTGAACAAGAGAAAAGTAGGTAAAAGCATGTATCAGATTAATTCTCAGAGATCAGTTTCCAGTACAGTCATAAACTGAATAAGATCCTGATAGAGGAATGTGGTGCATGCAATGGATTTGGAAAATATTTCGTTAATGCCGGGAAGAAAAATAGTGCATTTTTTATGCTTGTTCTGGGAAAGAGTCAAAGAAACAAATGGATTACTTTTCTTAAAAGATTCAGCTATTTAAAAAAAAAACTTTTTAAACACTGCACTTGGCAGTAACCTGGAAATTCATAACACAATCATTTATCATTAGTTGCAACTTTTAATACACTTTTTTTTACGGGGGAAAAAACCTTGAAAATCAACACCTAATTTCTCATATTTTGTTGCCACTGAAATTAGCTGTCAGGAAGAAATGAGTACTTTTTAAAAAACTGATACTTAATCAGTGTGGGTAAGGAGGATGTTTTTCTTGTCTCTTCAAATTCTCATAGCAAAACTAATAATTCAAATTCTCATAGCATAACTAATTTAAGATTTTTATGAAATAGATACAGTGTCTTAGTTCCACCTAGGAAGGATTCAATACGTTAAACTGTTTTCTTAGCCAGTGGTAAGGAACCAGGAGTCCATTGATAAGGCTGGCACTCTTCCATAAGATAATACTTTTTTTTACATGTCTAACTTCTAATCATTATATTTCCTTTCTTCAGAAATCGTTGGCTTGGGTTGTTGTTTGTTTTGTTTTGCTGTTAAAACCCCACCACCATTTCAGCTGTCCTGCTTGAAAGGACAGGAACTCCCCTCTGTTGTTTTTGGCATGGATCTTTTACATTACAGCTGTCGTCTAAAGGTTGCTTTACTGGACTATGTGAGATGTATGATCACAAGCTCTTTAGAATGCTTCTGTCTCTTAATGAAATGAAATCATGTCCTCAATGAAATGTAAAAATAGATGCTTCTGTATTTTCCTTTTTGATTTGGGGCATACCCTAGGTTAAGCCTGTACTACCTCCAGTGCACCTTAAAACTCATACTGAAGTAGCACATGTTCCAAAGATATGGCTGCATGCAGTTATCCAGGAAGACTAGGAATTTTCACTGAGGGTCCAAATGCAAGCAGGATCCTAATAAGTTAAAAGCAGTCCAGGGGGTAGTAAGTTCCTAAATATACAGACACATGGATTTTTTTGATGATTTAAAAAAAAAAAAAGAACTAATTTTTGGATTATTCCATTAACCTAAACACACCCAGTAGAAAGAATTAAGCAAAATTTCAAAGGTCACAAAGTACTTGTAGCTTAGAAGTAATATACTTGTATAAAAGTTGTAGGGAAAAATGGAAAAACTTTATGGGAACAAATTCCCATTCGCCTACACCTCACCAGGCTAAATCCAGTCACATTGGTCATCACCTAGAGGGGAAATGGAGCAGTAGTGTGTCCATGGAAACAACACACCAACCTCCTCCCTCCTGGGGCCCTGAAAGTGCCAGCTTTCTCCACCCTGGCCTTACCCAGGAAACCACCTCACTATTCCCTTTCTTCCTGGGAAAATGAAAATATATGGTATCCAGGAAGCTTGCAAGGATTATTTCATTTTTGGAAGTACTTATAATCTTCACAGTCTCTGACCTAGACTAACACTCAGAGGCAATCCTTTCATCTTAACCATTTTCCTACACTGAAATAACTTCCATGTACTTCAAGAAAAAAAATCAGAAGGCAATTGCCTAATGTACCAAGACACACCAACTCACAGACTGCACCTTGGAAGAAAAAAAAAAAAAACTTTAAAACTCTAAGATCTGTTTGAATTATAATCTCTGCTCATCTATTTATTCCACCTGGTTTCAAGTGCCTTAAAAGTCATTATTTCCACTTTTCAAAGAACTGAAAAAATAAACGTATAGGTCTATAATTTGACAGAAACAAGTGACAAGCTTCCTCTAAAAATAAAAATAAATTAAGTAGATGGAATATGGCACTTGGGCTCTCTAATTGAAAATTAAATTACTGTAGTGATGCCATTCATTTCTTGTATTTGTAAAGTGAACTTTAGACTAGTCAGAAGTCTTCTTGAAGATTTAAAGACAGTGAAGGCAAAAATTATAAAACTACACAGAAACAATTGTTTAAAAGAAAGTACTTCAGTGTAGGAGTACCAAATATACACTCTACTTAATTACTTACTTTGATCTTCTTTCTTCATTACTTCATCCATGCACCGACTCTTCCCTTAGCAAATTTGTGGTCAAAATACCCCTTTGCCAAAGAGTTCAGTTTGCACCTATATTTTTTAAAAAGGAGTGCTTCAAACTGATTAAATATTATTTTTCACGCCTAAAAAGTCTCCCGAGGCTATATTCAAGTTAGTACATATTTTAATAAATAGCTGATTCTGATATAAAGGGAGAGCTATTGAAGTCATAATTTGAAATTCACTTGTAAGGTCGTTAGAACTGATGACATCAATGTCTTCAGCATTTTGAAAGAAGTGGGATGAAGGCTTGAATGTGTCCCCACAGAATCTCTAAAGAATTCTGTAGAAGTAAGCATGAAGAATAGTAAAAAAGGCCTGGGTAGATTCCCCTCAGAGAGATCTTTTTAGGATGACCACTCTATGTGCTCTTGACATCCTCCTCCACAAGGAACACCTTGTCTTATCTCTCCTCCTATGGGGACATTGGAAAAGACTGTTCCTAATATGGAAATGATCAAACTGGAAAACTCCTGGTTCTGAAACTATCTAGAAATCACAGACTTGCAGAAACAGTTCTGTTCCAGGGTTGAGCTGAGATGAATTCTGAGAATTAGAATCAATTTGCAGAGAACAGAATCAACTGAGCAGGCAGGTAACAAGATAGCTGCCATTTGTAGTCTCATCAAGGCCTACCTTTAACCATTAGGGATGTGTGTATCAACTCATTCTTTTATGGGTGGGTTATTATGTTTGGCAAAGAAATGTGACGTAGCACATTGGGGGGGCCTTTGCTCAATTAATCATTGTTAAGCACTTCCTATGTGTGGAGCCTTATGCATTTATATGAAAGAAGAGAAATAAAGAGCCTTGGGAACCTCCCAAGTGAAGGTGGGAGTGGGTGGCAATTTTAAGAGGAGTGGTCAGGGTGTGCTTCACAGATGGGGTAACAAATGAACATAGCTATAAGGGAGGGAGCACTCTGTCAAAAGTTAGACAACAGTAGAAATCAAAAGTAGAAACACCTGCCTACAACTGCCTTCCTTTGGAAAAGAGCAACAGAAAGTCCTGAACCTGGAATTTGAGCAATAGAGCAACATTTGCCAACCAAAGCTGCTCAAGAGAAAAACAAACAAACAACAATTGCAGCAACAAAAAAAACTCACATTTCCCTGGATCCACACCCTATTTCTTTCCACTCCCAAAGAATTTTTTTTTTTTTTACTTGTAAATACAGGAATTTAGGAGGCAGGAAGTTTTTGACATAAAACAGAAATCTTCCCTTTCAAAGACCCATATTATAATAATAACATAAATGCAGATGGGTTCTAATTATTCTAACATGGGTTCCCTTCACCTCATCTCCTTCTCTTTTGGTCAATATTTGAGATCTTCTTAAAGTCAATAAAACATCTTATGACCCAAAGACAGAACCTGCTACAGAATTCTCAGGGCCTGTACACAGTGAAAATGCAGCAACATTTGTTCAAAAAATATGCAAAATTTCAGGATGGTGACACCAAAGCCTAAAACTAAGAGCTGGGCCCATCTGAGCATGGTGCCCCATGTGATTTTACAGGTCACTTGCCCAAGAAGCCAACCCTGTCTCTGTATTCTAGGCCAGCCATATGTATTTCTTCCTATTCATTCTACCTGCACAAACAAAAGAGTGAAACAAGAACAAGCTAGCCTGGACCACTACTTTTGCTTGGACCATTGTATTATGTAGAGTTCTAAGAACTTCTTAAAGCACTACCAGTGGTTAAGAGTGTGCATAATGAACCATTGTTACATACCATGTCTCATAGTTAAGACAAAGATACAAAAACAACTTCTAATTTGTCATGAGCATTCAAAGACATCCACAGGAAGATGGTAAATGAAGATGTAGCAATCTCCTCAATAAAGAAGCCCTATGCCAGAATATTCAAACAATAACGCTAGGCAAAATTTCCACAGTGCTGTACCAAGATTACATGTTTCTTCCAGAGAGGGAAAGATTTTTTCAAATAAATGTGCTGTGCCACATTTCTTTGCCAAACATAATAGACCACCCATAAAAGAGACCATGTGACCAGGTATAATAATTTTGATAGCTCATTAAGGAAACTGCTTTGATAACATGGGAAGGTTTTTCCAGTGTGCTACAGAATGATAATATTACTTCACTAGATACTCCACTAAAAAATATCACCATGAACTTTCTGAACATTACAGAATGGTCAAAAAATAATCTGCTTCTTTAGAAAACTGTGTTAAAACAAATTAAAGTCTAAATGTTTAACTGAAGTCTAAGCAAATGGAGCACCTAAAACAGGACTTCCTAATTCCCAATTTCTAGTCTCAAACCATCTAGCCTTTTTAAAAATAAAAATATTTAAAATCACTTAAACTGCAGTGATGTCATTTCGTGGAGAGACTCTGTGAAAATTGACTGCATTAAGAAGTTCCCTCACCCAGAACAGCGTGGGATGAACATTTTCCTAAAACACCAAGTCGACGGAGAGTGAGAGCTGTCCTTAGCTTTTCCGTAAAATCCTAAGGACTAAGAGGAGTCAGTCAGGCCATTTAAGACATGGAACTGGGTTATCCTCTGAAGCTCTGAATGGAAATAGAAACTGGCTTCTGTCCTAAGCAGCAAGTTTTCAGTGTATCATTGCATCAGTCATCGACAGGGTGATTCGGTGCAGTAAGAGGAGCTGTGACAGCTGTTCCTTAATGGATCTGTGCTAACAAACCTAGAATATAAAGTGCATCTCTTAAGCAGAAGAATTCTAAGATTACTGACAACAATAACAACACCTATTCTTCCACAGCATTTAGGCTTTAAAAAAATGTTCACAATTATTATCTCATGTGTCCAAAGAGTCCTATGATTATTATGACTATTTTCAGCAACAAATGTTGCCATCTCCATTGGACATGTGGAAAATCTAAGACCAAGGATGATTAGTTAAATGGTAGAACCTCTTCCGTTTGTCAGATTTTCTGACCACAACATCCCAATAAACTCTTATAAACATCAAAACTGCAACCCTCACCTGACTCAGAATTTCCTTTGATTTCTGTGGCTTACTCTTATGGATAGAGTTTGAAGTGGAGCAAGGAGAAGAACCTTTAGAGGTTCTGCTTCTCTTAATCACATTTTCTAACTCAAATCAGACCTCCACTGCAGTCCCCCCACCTCCCTTAACCTGCCAGGAGTAGAAGTGGGCAAAAGAGAATGTGTTGCCATTGCAGAAGTGTCTGTTATTTTTCTTAAAAGGACTGAGATGGAATCCAAGTCATTTTTCAAATCTTGCAATATTGAAAGACCTAGTCACATCCTCCCTATCTGTCTCCATTGCACAGTCTCTAGCCTCCAGCCAGGAGTTCTTAATACCAAGACCTCTTAGCATCTCTCACAGTTCTCCAACCATGAGCTCAGCACTAGCTGAGCTGGGGCACCAATATCATCATGTGGATGGGCAAATGAAGTAATGAACAATTACAGTCAAGCTGAGAAGGGGAAACACTAATGATTGACCTGCTAACAGATCGCTTTTACACTAAAAATCAGGTCAAGCTTACTGTCACCCCTTAATAACTGAAGGGTTTGTTTTGTGTTTGTTTTTTATCCTTGTTCTATTTTGTCACTATTCATTAAAATAAATGAGAAAAGATAATAAAAGAGTAGAACACAAACTGGACTTCATTTGGAGCTCTCTTAGAATTTATTGTAAGGTCGGGAAAGAAGACTAAAAGTAGAGAATGAAATGAGATTTAGAAAGTTTTTGTTTTTTGACTTATTATTGTGATAACCACCATGCCCAATTTCCATGGCTACTTAAGAAATAGGGTATTTTAAAGTTAGATTCACAAAATACCATAGGACCAAGAGAAAACAGAAAGTCTCTGTTTATATTCCTATGTTCTTCACTCCATGCTTAGGACCTACGCACTCAGCTTCTCCTGGAATGCTTCCAATACCAGGGAGATCCACACCCTATTCCATTTGAGAACAGCATTCTGGGTTAAGATTTCTGACAGGATGTGCTAGAATCTGGTTTCCTTCACCTTTCACCCAACTATCATGGCTCCAACTACTGGTGCTTATATAACTTCATTTTCTGGATTCTGATCATTTGATCATAGGCACATTCTAAACACTCTCTAAAATGTCAGTATCACTGTTAAAAGTTGGTGCTGAGAGTTGAACAGGACCCTTACCAGGACAGAGTCCCTTATTTTGGAAATTGTATTTCTGTTGATATATTTGGTAAGCAATAAGGTGCATAAAAATTATCACCGGTGAAGCTACAGAAAATTAGGCTTAACTCAAGTTCCACCACTGGGTCAACTGTATGACTTAAGAAAATTAAACACTCTAGTCCTCAGCTTCAGGGTCTCTGAAGTTAAGAATAAGAATCAATTAAGTTCAGCTGTCATATGCACAATGAATATACAAAAATCAATAGTTTTCTTAAAAGCAATAATTACTCAGAAATATAATGTGAAAATATCCCATTTTCAGTAGCTACAATTTTTTTAAATGTTAAAACTTAAAAATAATACTAGTAAGGAAATATGCCAGGTTTACTTGAAGATATTTTTTATACTTTTACATCTTCTGAGGATATTTATAATAAAACTTTGCTAAGCAGCATAATATATGTGACCAGAAAGGCAACTGTTCCTGGATAGGTAGTTTGAATTCAGAAAAGTTGTCATAGACTTCCAAATTTATTCTAAGTTTAAGGAAATTTTAATCAAAATTTCTAAAAAAGCATTCTTATTCACTTCTGGTTAAAGCCAAAATCCCTAAAAACAGGACAATTTGGCAAATGATATAAGAAATCAAAAAAACTTTTTTATACTTTGATGCAGAATTTCATTACAAGGAACTTATGCCAAAGACAAATAAAAGATGTACACAGACATGGACATCCTAAGATGTTCATAATAATTCTATCAAGGTGTGTAGTTTTCTTGGTTTATTTGGTTGGTTAGCTGGAATTTCTTTTGTTGTTGTTGTTTTAAATTTGGTGGAGAGTGAGGAGAGATAAGGAATTGGTTGGATTTTCAGTTTGGTTTCTATTAGAATCAAATAAAATAAATCCAATGTTCATTTGGAAAAATAAATTATTATTGTTAATCAAGAGTTTCTTATAAGAACAATAAAAGAATACTTGCCCAACTCTATCTTCCTACAGGCCACTGGTATAAAAAAGCATTAAAAACACTCACCTTCAAATAAATATTCTTTTCTGCTCACATTTTCACAAATTTGTATGGCATAAAAACTTTTTCAAAAGCCATGCAGAACCAAGGCACACTGCTTTCCTGTGACCTAGATTTACCTCACTGATATTTAGGGACAATTAAATAAATTGATACATTTATGCGTTTGAAGTGGTTCCTAAGACATTAAAAGCTCTCGATTAAGGCTGGGCACAATGGCACACACCTGCAATCCCAGTGGCTCAGAAGGCTGAAGCAGTAGCATCACAAGTTCAAGGCCAGCCTCAGAAACTTAGTGAGGCCCTAGGTAACTTAGTGAAATCCTGTCACAAAATAAAAAATAAAAAAGGGCTGGGGATGTGGCTCAGTGGTTAAGCACCACTGGGTTCGATCCCTGGTGCTAAAGAAGAAGTTCTCAATCAATATTAGCCATTATTACAAACATCAAAATCTTCATCATCTGCAGATCTTGAAATAATTAAGATTCAAGAACAAAATTTCAAGTCTTTGTTTTTTACTTTCTGTTTTTGTTTTGGTGGTGCTAAGGATTCAACCAAGGTTCTTAAGCATGGTAGGCAAGTACTTTACCACTTAACTACATCCCAGCCCTAAATCTTTGTTTTTAATAATCAAACCCTACCTCCTAGACATGCCTCTCTAAATACAACATTATAAATACAATTCATTCTATAACTTTGCCAGGGATTAACCCATAAATCCCACCAGTCTTTTGTAATTCATTTTTACCCTCTTCCAGAAATTGGGGCATTTGTCACTTTCAATCTTCTATCTTTTTGCTCTATCCGAGATTCCAAAGAAATTACACAACAATATTCTTCTGCCATGTCTATAAATTTTTCTTCTCCCTGGAACAAAGCTCATCGGAGACCGAAGAGCAGCTCTGTCTCAGAGAGTTTACTTCCTCTTGGGTGTTAATTTCCCTTTAAGTGTGTTGGTTCCATCCTTCCCAGGATCAAAATTACTCTCCTTAATCAAAACTGTAGGAACAAAATAAAAGTGGAATTGTTCTATTTTGTTTCTGTTATTTTAGTATTGCATTGCACTATTCATCTCAGCAATAGTTTTACTGCTTTAAACATTCTGCTATAAGCATCTCTCTCTCACACACACACCACCACCCTCACCCCCCCTCACCCCCACCCCCCCCACCACCACCAATTTCGCCATGTTGAAATCCTAAACCCTAGGAAAGATGATTG
>NW_026000076.1:196169-202977 GCF_001458135.2 Marmota marmota marmota | reverse complement strand
AGCTTGTTTTACCCACATGCCATATGTTCTGCTCCAAAATGAGCAGCCCTCTACCTCTTCCCACCATGCTTTTGTGACATTAGTGCTTTTCATGTACCATCTTCTCTTCACTCTGGATATTTACTTTATTTACAGCATTAAGAATAGGTGTAACCCTCTTATCTTAAGTCTTAGTTACATGAGTTCATTGAGAATTGTCCCAGTTAGATTTAAACTATTGTGGCTTGGCTTTTTTTAATGGTACCTTCCTTTTTTTAATCTGATGCTTTTTTTTTTTTTTGTACGAGGATTGAACCCAGGGCTGCTCAACCACTGAGCCACATCCCCAGGCCTTTTTTTTACATTTTGTTTAGAGACACGGTCTCACTGAGTTGCTAAGTGCCCCGCTAAATTGCTGAGGCTGGCTTTGAACTCATGATCCTCCAGCCTCAACCTCCTGAGATTACAGCTTCAGCCTGTTGGGATTACAGTCATGTACCACTGTACCCAGCTCATTTTTAATTGTGTATCTGTGGTTTCATTTGTAAATGGCCCATGACTCATAATTTATCTTCCCTCTAGAAATATTTGTTTCTTCTTCAATAATTTTTTAAAAGAATTTTGGCTGGTTGAATTCTTTCATGATTGCTTTAACTGGCTTTTAAAAATTTTTTGAATCCATCTAGGAAAGCGTGCCTGTACCCCCTTTCTGGTTGGGTGATATCTAGTGTAACAGTAGCAGGCTTCTGTTTTTCTTTACTTTTTTCTAAATGCCCACAACCGGCTTTGCCTTTCCTTTGTGGAAACAGGAGACCCAAAAAGAGACCTGGGACTGAAAATTAAGGCTCTGCTACTAAACACCCTACTAAGCAAATCACTTCATCTCTCAGTGCCTTAAACTCTTAGGTGTAAAATGAAGTATGTGGACATGTGAAAACTGAAACTCTTGACAATTTGTAATACCAGAGCACCACGACTGTGTCTAAATCCCTGTGAGGAAAGCACGTGCCTTTCCATTGTTCATTTCAGTCTTGTGGCCTATTATAAATAATATCTGACCCTGAAATAAGCTTCCATGTGGGCCTCCTTCCTCCCTTACTCCTTAAACGTGACTGTGTCATAGGATATCTGACATTAGCCCCTCCTTTTCTTTTCATAAAAGTGTCTCTTATCATGGTCTCATCTATTCCTTTCAACACCTACCCCCCTTTAGCTCTAGCTCTGACTCTTCATCTCTCTCCATCCAACATCTCCATCCAACCAGAAAGCTCCACCATTTTGTCCCAGAGACACCTCAAACTTATTTTGGATCCATCATCATACATCCTCAACTGGTTCCTCCTCCTCTCAAATTCCTATATCTATCAAGAGATTCTGTCTTCCTGTCAGTTACATCAACATGGAAGCCTTGTGTTCCCTTTGGACTTTCCCTCTCGCTTATCCACATGTCCTCAGTGGCCAAGTCCTGACAATTTTAATGCCTTGCACTCTTGGACATTCATGTCCTCTGCATCTTCTTTCCAAGTACTCATGAATTCTGCTTTGTCAAGTAGTCTAACTGATCACCCCTTCAGGTTCTCACTCTTTAATACCTACTAGGCAGTGAGGCTGTATTTCACATCTTAAAACATGGTGATAAGCCTATTATTCTTTTATCCCTGAAAATGGCTCATTGCTCCTCCCTATCTAATACATAAATAAGTTCCAAACCCCTGTCATGCTATTCAGTACTCTCTATTAAGAATCTATCCCCATCCTGTTATTCTTAGTTATTTCCTGCTATTCCCTGTATGGCAATTTAGATTCCAGACTTGCTGTTCCAAATAGTATCCCAATGTTCTAGTTCCAGGCCCTTGACCTGAATGCCCTTTCTTCCCACTCCCAGCCTTAGCAACTACCCAGGATGCCCACTCATATGCCATTCCAAAGCTTCTCCTAACCACATCAGCTGGAAGCAACTTCTCCCTGTCTCCCCTCAACCCTCATAGCACCTTTCTTGTACCTTAACAATGAATGACAGCTATCACTATATTTCTCTGACCACAGTCAATTGCACAAGTAATTTTCTTTCTTCTTGAGACCAAATCTCTTTGAGGGAAGCTTCTCTTTCTGAATAATTTTTAAACACTGTAGAAGTCTTTTTTTTTTTTTGGTACCAAGATTGAACTCTGGGGCACTCGATCCCTGAGCCACATCCCCAGCCCTATATTATATTTTATTTAAAACCAGGGTCTCACTGAGTTGTTTAGTACCTTGCTTTTGCTGAGGTTGGCTTTGAACTCGTGATCCTCCTGCCTCGACCTCCTGAACTGCTGGGATTACAGGCATGTGCCATCTCACTGGGCTAAGCACTGTAAAACTCTTAATGTTGCCATAAATATAGAGTTGTACCTAATTATTGGATAAATTAATAACAAAGTAACACGAAATAAATCCTGCCCTCCTGACTGAATCAGGCATGTTCAATACTAATTATTAATCAATAATACTTCCTAAGTTATTAATAATTTCTAAGTATTGTGATCAAGGTAATATCTTTGGATTCTAGATGATGGCAATAACTTTATAGTTGTACAAGATGCATAAATTAATTTTCCAAATAAGAGGAAGCTTTTCACAGAATTGGAATTTGTGGTTATCAACTGCTAAAATAGAGTGACAGACAAGTAAATGTTTAAGTAATTGATTGTTTTATGGTAATTGATCACTGAAGAAGTAAACAACAATATAAATTATTCAAAATTGTTACATTAATAAATATCTGATGTGCTAGGTCACAACAGCTATCTACAGAGGTGCTCTACATTCTGGGGAAATTTGGGGAAGCAGATGGCATTTCACCTGTGTTTCATGATCATTTGAGAAGGAATTAGCTGATTTTGATAACTTCTGGTACGCTGGCAATAGAGCTAGATATAAAACTTAGTTTGTACTGCCGTATTGAAACTAAATTATTGTGATAATATTTTTCAATAATGCTTATAGATTCCTATCAAATTTGGCAAAGGATAATAACTTATTGCTGATGGATATCTTATGAGGGAAAAGTATTCCTATCTTAAAATAGGATTATGTCTATAACATTATGAAATTATCTTCCCACTTACCTAGACCAATAGAAAAGAGGCATCATGTTACCTCTAAGTGACAAAACACTGGTATTCCTTAGCAACCCTTGTATAAGCCTTGTGTTGCCAAAACAACCCGAAGGCTCTGCTTTTAACCACAGCTTTCATTACCTGATTACTAGCCCTAGGATGAAACCAGCCCAAACAGGCAACCAACAGGGTAGGAAAGTATTGCTGAGTTTCATAGTCACTCTCCCCAACCATACTGTACTCTTTTTTCTGGGCTATTTGTGAAGCCAGATAGATACAGCATCATGTGTAGAGAGCTGAAAATGCTCTCCCTTCTAATAAGAGGTCCCACTGTTGCTCCCTGTCCTGAAGCTGCCTTCAGGCCTTGGGGCTTGGTAATGCAGATGACGATAAAGGAGGTTGTGACTAGCTTAACTAACTTCCTGCCTGAGGAAGTGGTGCAGGGACTTGGCTAAATTGCCTGGGATTGGAACATGGCTCTGCCATGTCTTATTTATGCAAACTTAGATGAGTTAGTGTGCCCTAAACTTCCATTTCCCATCATATAAAATGAAAATCATTACATTATCTCTTTGTTATTATAAGAATTAAATAAAATAGCACCTGTGAAACACTTACCAAAATGCTACTAATATTTGCTCAATAAATCTCTTATGGAGAATTGGCTCACAGAGGTTTTCAAGAGTCTTTGTGACAAATGACTAAATTTCATCCAAAAGACAGCAGCAATTCTAAAGGTCCATGTTTTTTGCCTAATTTTTCCCAAAAGAACTGCTTCTAAAATTTAAGAAGTAGTGCTGATGAAATCAGATGTCTCTCCTATACACAAAGAGAAACAGGACGTAAAGTTGGAGAACAATGTGTTGTTTTTCTTCAACAAATGTACCTGCACTTACACATCAAAAAGGAGTTTTAATCTTCAAAGGAATCACATCAGGAAGCCATGCACTTATTTCAATAATGCTGCCAAATATTTTTGGAACTCTTCCTTCTAAATTACCTTCTGAATCTGCTTCAAATTCTTTTAGATGTCTTCATTGGCAACAAAATTTTATCCTTTGGGAATTTTCCATCTTGAAAGCAAATTTAAAACCAACTCTTATGAACAAAATGGAGGACAATGTCACCTCTAATCAAAAGCGAGGAAATAAGGACTTCTTTACATGGCTATTCAGGTGCCTTTATTTCAGATATGGACTCTTTAAAATATTTCAGGCCAGTAGAGGCATGGTCATAATTAATGTGTTGTTTTGTGAGTGAATAACAGGTTACGTTACAGGAACCTTCACATATATTTGCTCATTTAGTGTTCATATCATCTGAGGTCTGTACTCATTTTCCCCATTTCATAGGTGAGGTAATTGAAATGCAGAGAAGTTAAGGATTTTGTCTAAAGACAGACCCTTAAGTCGAGGAGCCAGATATCAAACCCAGACTCTCCACTTGGTATATATGCTATATTTTCTAGAAAGTACAACCTGTGCGTGTTAATGATTTTGCTTTCTGTTGGGTTTTGTTGTTGATTCTTTCAAGATACTATCATTTAAACTTAGTGAATGATAGTGTGTCTCTCCATGTTTTTTGTTTGTCTGCTTGTTTACCTCAGCTACTGTTATGGAGTGGTATCTGAACTCTGTCTCTCTGTTATCTCTTTCCAAGGAGGAAGCAGTCCCACCTTCTGGCTGCCTGGCTTTCTAACTACCCAGAGGCAATCCTGGGCTAGAACAGGTGCTGGCCTTTCACCCAGCAGCCTCTTTACCCTTGAGCCAGAAGCCTCCCTTCTATAGTGCCTCCTCAGGCCTGTTTCAAAACTCCCTCTAAAAACTGGATTCTTCCATTGTATCATTCAGCAGGTCAGTCTCACTGGATTGAAGGAAAGGAAAGTAGAGAAAAGCAGAAAGGAAAGGCATTGGGATTTTTTTAAGTTCTCTTGCTAAAACACCTTTACATATAATTTTCCATAAACAGAATGCTCTGCTTCCTCCAACCCCTGCCCTTTCTCTCTTTCCCTTTTCTCTCCTTGGCTCCTTTGCTTTGAACTATAGGTTTCGAAAGCAGCTTCAGACCAATGCCAAGGCCATGTGGCTGACCAGTCATTCATTATTCAAATAATGACAAGCCCAAGAAAACATGTGTAAGCAAATTTTTTTTAATTAATTATGCTGGAACTTTTTAAATTTCAGGATAAGAGAAAAATACAGGAAGAAATCTCTCAGAAGCGTCTGAAAATAGAGGAAGAAAAACTAAAACACCAGCATTTGAAGGTAACATATGACTTTAATTGTATTTCAATGATTTTGTATTCAAATAACCTAATGGCATTCAAATTTCAATAGAAACGATGCTTTCAGAGACAGAAAATTCCCAGCATAGCTCTCAACATTCTAATAGCCCTAGAAGAAGCCAACAAGCTAGTAATATTTGCATATGAGATGAATACCTTCTGTCAAACTCATGGGAAGCTGAAAACATGGTTTGATTACTTCTGTCCTTTAGCACTGAATTTCCTAATTTTCCTCAGTAGCCTTGAGAATTCAGCCTTGAGAATTTGGCCCTGATACAGTCTTTTTTAACATCCCTGGGGAGGGGATCCAGCTAGGAAGTTCCCTTTGAAATCAGTGAAAGGCCAGCCATCCCCCAGGGGATGCAGAACAGACAGTGTCCAGCCTGGTCAAGGATGCTTATGTTTAAAAGCTCAATGTGATGAATCCAATGTTGTTTGAGAATGGCTCGGGTTGGGTTTCTGTTTTATTTTGTTTTGATAGAACATGAGATCATAACCATAAATAAGTCTCCATTTTTAAAAATCAGACTTTACATCTTTCAAAAATCAGACTTTACATCTTTCACTGGGTGTGGTCATTTTGTAATTAAAGCACATTGAGTTTCAATATTTTATTATGTAGCTTAGTCACAGGATGTAAGCAAATGACAAACAGGAGCTCCTTGTGAACAGGCCCAAGCAGGAAACTACTTATCTGGCAGGGCTGCTACCAATAAATTTAATGAATCCCCTCAATGAAACAATGCTACATGCTCATGGGGGTCTCAAAAATGAAGTTAAAATTGCCAAATTCAGCTAAGTCCTATTTTTTTTTTTTTTTTTGGTACTGGGGATTGACCCAAGGAACTTTACCACTGAGCTACATGACCCCATCCTTTTAATTTTTTATTTTGAGACAGGGTCTCATTGTTGCTGAGGCTGGTCCTCAAACTTACCATCCTCCTGCCTCAGCCTCTAGAGGTGCTGAAAATACAGGCATGTTCCACCAAGTCTGGCCTAAATCCATTTTTTTCCAATGGAATAAGTAACCACCTCTGAAAAGAAACTAAAACTCTGATTAACCTCAGTTCTTCAGATTCAGTTGGCTTTTTTGCTCCTATACCAGCTGACATTGCTATTGTTTGATGGATAATTGCAAATCATAGTTAACCTACTGCTGTCCTTTCAATATGTCACAAAGAATATACATGAGCCAGGTGTGGTGGCACACACCTGTAATCCCTGCAGCTCAGGAGGCTGAGGCAGGAGGATCATGAGTTCAAAGCCAGCCTCAGCAACTGCAACATGCTAAGCAACTCAGTGAGACCGTGTCTCTAAATAAAATACAAAATAGGGCTGGGGATGTGACTCACTGTTCGAGTGCCCCTGAGTTCAATCCATGGTAACACACACACACACACACACTATATATATATATATATATATATATATATATATATATATATAT
>NW_026000076.1:138808-196144 GCF_001458135.2 Marmota marmota marmota | reverse complement strand
ATATAAACACACACGCATATATATATATATATATATATACACACACATAGATATACATGAGTAGTAAACACAAAAGAAATGTAATGTATATTCCTAGAAAATTGATGAAATGAAAACATATTATACCAAGTTATCTTAATGTAATTCAAATGAAATATGTCAAATCTAGAACAATATTTGAAATAGATCATTTCTAAACCCAAACAACAATTTGAGAATTTGTGTGCGCTCGTTCTCTCTCTCTCTCTCTCTCTCTCTCTCACACACACACACACACACACACACACACACACACACATTTTTATACAATTTGGTTCTGGCAGAGAACAGCTTCCTGTGTCTGAGTAAACTGATAGCTCTCCAGCATATGGCAATTGCGATTCTTGCAGAATGGGTAGCAAATAAAAGCAGAGCTCACAGTAAAATAAAGGTTTAAATATGGCCTCAGTTCATTTTGGAAGTAAGTTTCACATAGGAAAAGCCTGACTTACTGATAGGTCCATTTTTGAGGTGGCACTTCATTTTAGTACTTGTCAAAAACAGACCAGAAAGTAATATATGATCTTCCTTATCGGTTTCCTTCTGGAACCAGAAGACCTCTCCTAACCTAATCCAATCAAAACATTTATCATGCTTTGGACAGCCAAACACAGTTGTGCAGATTGTGTACTGCAAAAGTACAAATGGAGGTGCTGAAATCCTGCCCACACTTCCTTGCCAACTGTTTACTCTGGCCCATGTCTGCTTGTGCCAGGAGCAAGAGGTTTCCATTTTTTTCACACAAAGTTGATATCCAACTTCCAAAGCTGTGCTTGACCCAAAGGAATGGAGGTGAGGGGGAGGAGGAAATGATATATTTTCCTAATTTGGAAAATTCAAGATTAAATAAGCAAAATAAGTTAAATGATGATGCTTAATTTAAATTGAAGTATAAAAATAAATTTCTTAATCTGAGGTGGTCAAAGTTTTGTGAAAGATGTGAAATTTGGGGCTGGGGTTGTGGCTCAGTGGCAGAGCACTTGTCTTGCATGTGTGAGGCACTGGGTTCAATCCTCAGTACCACATCAAAAAATAAAAAAACAAAATAAAGATATTAAGTCCATGTATAACTAAAAAAAAAAAAACTTTTTTTAAATGATGTGAAATTTAAGTTGGGTCTTAACCAGTAAGTAGAATATATACGGTTGTACAGAGGGCCTTGAAGTACATGAACATTTATTAAACACTCATTATGTGCAAGGTACTAAATTGGACACTAAGAATTTAAAATAAATAAAATTTGACCTGTGCCCTAAAAATGATAACTGACACAGAAACTCATATGACATCCTATGATGAGCACACTGTAGAAGTCATAAAAACACAGAGGAAAGAGTGTCTATTTGAATAGAGGATATTTTTCCAAGTTTGCAGAAATAGTTTGCTATGCCAAACAGCAACCAGGCATAAATCCAAATCAGCATTCAAAAATGTGCAAAAGTATTTTAAAAATTAATTCTACAATATGTTCACCAAGTCGAGAAAGTTCTAGTGGCCTCTATAGTTAACACCAGTTTCTGGTTTTCTTCTCTATCCATTTGTTCTCGTTGCTGTGACTGTCCTTACCACTTCCTGATGCAAACTTTTTATTACACTTTAGTGGCACAGTTAACAACATAAGCATAAGCACTTACAAAGTGTTCCTCCTGCATCAGCATACAAACATTTCAAAATAGTTGCAGTAACTCACTATGATCTTGCTTCTGATCCTGATGATCATACCCAGGACCACTACACAGGGAACTTCCAGGGACGTTCTCATTCCAATATTCAAACAACTCTGGGATTTGCACACTAGGGATCTTTTTGCCTAGTAATAGCATCACAATCTCACACCACCAAGAAACACAAAATATACTGTCCAGAGAATTGTCCTTTCCTGTAAATCCATTCATTCACAGTATGAAAAAATCAATTTATCCCAAAAGCTTACTGAAATTGCTGGGTAGAATTGCTTCAGGAAAACCTTTTCCTTAAAAACTGCCAAAGATTTTTCTATCACCTGCAGGTAACTTATACTTTCATTCAGTTCATATGGTTTTTAATTCTCCGTTTTATTATAGTGAAATAGATTTTCTTATATTCATTAGCTTCACATACAAAGATTAAAGTCTAAACTATGGCATAAAAGTAAAATAACTGTTTTGTGCACTCCAATATGTGATTTACCAGATCATTTTGAGTGCACATTCAAATTGTATATTTGATATTTAAATTAAAGCAGGGATAAATGACAGTTTGTGAAGTATAGACAAAGTTTTGTAAATCTTCGATTAAAATTATTCTTGTTCTTAACCAGACTAAGAATCAAGAATGTAGCCCAAAGTTCAGCTAATCATGTTACCAGTTCATTCACCTCTGTCTGCAATTCAACATCATAAACTGTGCCATCCTAGTGCTTGTTATAGATCTAAGCATGCAACTGACTGAACTATCCTCATGGATAGTTCTTAAGCCCTGTAACTTACTTTGATAGGCATTATCTGTCTTCTTTATTATACATTAGCTATCTTCAAATGCCATCAACAAAAATAAGTTAAAATCAAAATGAATTCTTAAAATGCTGATATATTTAGATTTTCTTGACATCTTTAACCTCAGGAGCCAAATCTTGACCTCTATTAGTAACATTTACTAGGTCTATGAGAAACGTTTTTGCAAACAACTAACCAGCTATAATAAGAGGTCAAGTTAACACTGGGGGAAAGAATCTTCCTGTGGCAGAATGCAGTAACATTGCTCTTCTGGAGTGTGTGGTCCACATGCAATTGCTGCAAACTCTGACAAGGTCAACACAAATGTGATGATCTGGGCTGAGGTTCTTTGTCACTTGGGTCCTGTGGCTTTCAAGTAGTGTCCTGTGTACCTGTAAACTTCCATGTACCTCACTGCTTTAACTAAAGCCATCTGAATTTTATTCATTATTCAAACTACCATTCCATATGATGTTTATTTGCAATTAGTGTACTGTTGGATTTTAAATAATCGTTTGAAAAACATTGTCTTTCTTAAGATAACCTTTGTAATTATCAAGCATAACCAAGGCTAATTAACTTTTTTCAACTCAAATATATTTCTATTTCAGTGGTATTAATTCTATCATCCTTTAGAAAGAGAAAAAAACATTTTTCTTACTTGCTCTCATTTTAATTGTAATATAAGAGAAAGAAGTCCCAGAAAATAAAGTTCCTACAATCTCCTCATCATTATAGGCATAGTGATTCCCCAAAGAATAATTGAATAACTGAGCAAACAATGTAGAAAGGTAGATTAGATACATATGAATACACGTGAAGCCCTTTTTAAATCAGGAAGAAGGGAAGAAGCTCCAACTCTTTGATAATAATAGAATTATATATCATACAGTTTCCACTTGAGACATGGGCTGGATGCTAGCTAAAGCCCCTCCAAAGTTTCTAGATCTCTTTCATTGTTTTAAGTTTTCTTAGGCTCATCAGTTTGATTCTTTCAAGTAAATTCAAAAGATTTTTTTACATATGATGAAACATATCTTTTTTGTGTTGTTAAAGTTGACAAAAAAAAAATCAACTCATCAATGTTTAGGTATAGCCATGAATTTTGTGCATCATATTATGGGAACAGGTAGGAAGCTGGATTTAAGAATGTCTAGAACCAGGGAGATTCCCAGAAGAGAGAAGGAGTGCTGAGTGTTGTTGCTATTGTATCTTAAACTAAGTTTACCTTGTTCTGCAGCCCAAGATACAATAGCAGCCTTCTGTTTTGCCCACCATTTCAATTAGTCCCAGAAAAGGTTATTATGTGAGGTCATGGTGTGAACATCAAAATGACTTCATGGAATTTTGAACTTTGTTAAGAACACAAGACATACAGCCATCAACCAAAGAAATAACAGTAAAGACATCACATTGTGAGGTCTCTACAGGACTGTGATAAACATACAGCACAGCATGATTCTAGAGGGTGAGGATGGGGCTGCCAGGGAGGGAGGGGGCTGGGGTCTTCATGAGCTGGAGGAGTCTGACACTAAGCCTCGAAAGGTAAATAGGATTTAGATACAGAAAACATGGCTTTGGAAGGGGATCAAGAAGGTTATGAAAAGGGAAATGACAGATTTTTTTTCGGGCAAGGCAATGGGAGAAAATAATTCTTCTTTAACATGTCCACTATTGAAATTCATAAGATTTGAAAGAAGAGATTTTTATTTAAGTTATTGACTAGAGAACATGTGTGTGTGTTTCCTGACACCAGAAAAAGGCCTTGAGGGAGAAATGGCTTCTCGATGGAATCACCAGTGGGAAAGAACAGGAAGAGATGAAGAAGCAAAATCAGCAAGACCAGTACCAGATCCAGGTTCTAGAACAAAGTATCCTCAGGTAGGACCTCATTGAGATACCCCACGATTGCCTTCTCCTTTGTCTTTGTATCATGTGTTTGTGTAGCAAGCTATTCTCAGTTTAAGGGGTAGAATCACACCTTCCATTTTTATTTCCAAAAATGACTAGGGAAACACACCAGCAGGCAGAAATAGAAATGTTACTTTAAATGTCTCCTGAATATCTCAACGCTATTTTTAAACATATATTGGTGAGTTACCCATGCCTCTCTGAGTCTATGTCCTGTAATTACCTATCTTCAGGGTTGTTGAGCAGATTCTAAAATATTTATGCATCTACTTGGCATATGGCAGATGCATCAAAAACTGTGCTTCTTCCCAGGGCCAGCCCCCACTCTCACCTGAAAACAAGTGACAGGTCTACTGGTGTGTTTGCATTGTCTCTCCATCAGACCTCTCCCCCACCAACCCCACTCTATTTTGGAAGAGAAGATATCAGATACAGGGGCCCTTTTCTACTTCTGTGACCATGTGGCCACAGGTGTTCATCTCATTTCTCCATTTCCTTTCCTTCCCATCACGCACAGTCAGCAACTCCTGGTGGAACAAGTACAGTCATCAGGTTACCATACCTTAAAAAGAGATAATGGGCTTGAAAACAAAAAACAAAAAACAGAAAGCTCAAATATATAAGGTGAGATTACTAGTACTATCCCCCCCACACACAAAAAGATAGCATGAAGAATCAGATATTGGAAAGGCAAAAGTCATTTTCCAAAATGGACAACACGGTTTTATAAAAAAACCTTCCTTTATAAAAAATTATTTCCATCTTATTAGCTTAATTACCCATTTGTGTTTTTAATAGCTAAAATCATTGCTTATCCCTATTTAGCTGTTTTTCTGAAATTCACAATTCTTAAGAAGTTATATAATTTAAACATCTATTTTTATAAACCCCTCAGTTATTTGCTCAAAGACGTGGAGTGCTTCCAAACAGTAGACAATAAATGCTTTAAAAATAAATAAATAAATAAATCAGCCCTACAGTTTGGAAAACTCCATTCTCTTAGCAAGAGCTTCTTACCAAGTCTGGCTTCAGCTGATGATCACTTCCCTTCTTCCTCAGCATGGAATCCTTATCTCCCAAGGAGTCCAGAGTTAATCCCTGTAAGCCCTTCCCGCTGCACAGACACCTCCTTGCTTTCCCTCACAGCTTCTTTTCAGTCTTTCCACCTACTGAACACCTACAACTTTCTCTGTACCTGATGATAATTGAAGTGGCTACATATGCTCAAGCTCCATGAACGGGTTTGGGCAGCATTCTGAGTAATCCCAAGTACTTACTAAGACTCTTCTGATTGCTTTTGGACCTTGCCTGAATGCTCTCAGAAGCACATAAGCTTCTACCAGTACTGACAGAGGCCTGTCTAGTGACAGCTCCTGTCTGACCAAAACTAGAAGAGGATAAGGAGGAGAGGTATTTAAATGATGTATATTATGCTCCCAGCACTTTACATATATTATCCCATTTAATCTTCATAACCCTGTGAGGTAGGTATGAACTTCATTTTTTTTTTTTGAGTTGTACAGATTTTTTATTGTTTTATACCAAAACAAATGTACTGCAAATTACCAAGGGTTGAACTTCATTTCTTGAAGAAAGATTAAGGAAGTCACACAACTAGAAAGAGGCAGATCAGAACTATTTCATCTGACTACCCTACACTGCCTATCAAACAACATCACGCAGCAACCTCTGTGAACACAAAAAGTGTTACCTCTTATGATAAGTCTTGGAAGCATGATCTGTCCCTTTATTCTCCTTTCTGCAAAACCTCCTATCACATTGGGGGATCTTCTTCCATGTCCCTCTACTCTCTTAAAGTACCAAATAACTACCTGTTATTTGGTACAATTTCTGGCATCTCAATACAACTTCATTTTAGGTCTTCAGGATGCTATTAACACATCACTAGTCCTAAATAAACACCAAATTATTTTAGTCCACCAATATGAATAATAACAATAATGGTTCATTCTGAAGGGCTTTGTACAGTTTACAAAACACATGCATTTACATTGTCACTAAATACTCATGGCAATTCTAAAACAAATAAATAAAAATTTAAAAGCATCAATACCTTCATTTGATAGGTGAGAAAATAGACTTAGAGAAGGTAAAGACTGAATTAAGACCACAGGGTCAGTTATGAGTAGCCTTTAGTCTAATGCAAGGGAAGGTCAGTGCTCCTCAGCTAGAAAATGAAGTGAGAGATGTAGATGTAAATGTTCAGGAAATGGTAAGACACCTGATCATGGACAAGTGTTATCACTTATAATCAGCAAACTGCTTTGGTTAAGGAACAGTCCGAAAGAAATGTATTTGCAAAGAATTAGTAAAGAATTTGCATTCCTTGTGGTTCACAGAGGCATGTTTATCTGGTGAAAAATGTGGAAGGAACAGAATGTTCCAAAGCAACATAGGAAGACAAGAAATATGTGTGCCTTGTCTACATTAAGCAGCCTCCACAACTGCCCCTCATTATAGAAATCACACTGCCTGAGCAGCTTTACCTGATAATTGAACATTTTTGTCTCCGATATTTCTAAAGCTACGAAATAATCAGGTGCATTTTTTTTTAAATTCAATCTTTGCCTAAACAGCTACTCACAGTGCCTAAGAAGCTTTTATTATCAACTAAACCAGAGCAATTTCCTGCTAGTTCTGAATAGCAATCAAGCCACCTGATGAAGTTGAACTAAGCAGAACTGTCTCATTGCCTAAGCAGGGAAAGTAACCCAAACCCTGCATGTGATTTACCCTTTCACTTAGGTGCCTGCTCAGGGGTGAATTTGGCCTTTCTGCTATTGGCCTTTCTACCTAGCTCCTCAGCTAGAGAATAAGAGTTGAATCAAAACAGAAACACTGTAATCACCTCGGATTTTGCACATGAAGTTTTCATTCCTTCTTTGTCCATACTTATGTGTCATGGGCTGAAAGAGCACAGCCTTTGGCATTCAAATCTCTGTTTTGCTAACCATAATACGAAAGCTTGGCCTTGTTCTTTCACCTTGGCGAGCCTCAGTTTCCTTCCCTGTAATAGTGAGTCAAATGTAGCCAGCTCACAGAAGCACTGTGCATAAAGCAATGCCACCCTGCCTATTACATGGTAGGTGTTAAAAAATATCCCATGCTCTTCCTTATTAAAAATAAAAATAATTAAAATTAGAATATTACTCAGAACTTTATTTAGATGTTTCTTATTTATCAGCCAAGATCTTTCTCTTGAATGCAAAGAATATTTTTCTTTGT
The DNA here is from genome assembly GCF_001458135.2 of Marmota marmota marmota. Lineage (NCBI taxonomy): Eukaryota > Metazoa > Chordata > Mammalia > Rodentia > Sciuridae > Marmota > Marmota marmota. Next base: position 188,474 of record NW_026000076.1, on the reverse strand, counting down.
AAAAACTGAGAATACCACCTAACTAGAATTCTTTCCAATAGGAAATAATTGATGAATTCTTCTTTATGGCTCAAAATCTAAAATGCTAATAGGGCTTAATTTTTGTAGAACATTTGCTGTGGACCAAGCATTACTCATACTTATTATTTCGTTGAATTCTCACAATCACTCTTTAAGGTAAGTAACATTTAACATGAGGAAAATTTATAGAGTCCAACTGACTCTGTTACATAGTTAAAAAGTTAAGAGCCACAATTTCAATCCTAGTTACAATTCCTAATTGAGAAGTAAAACAGTGCCTTAGATCCAGCAGAAAATTTTTACAAAATTTAAATTCTACCAGGTATGATAGTGCCTGACTTTAATCCCAGGATCTTGGGGGCTGAGTCAGGAGGATCCCAAATTCAAGGTCAACCTGGCAACTTACTGAGACACTGTCTCAAAATAAAATAGAAAGGGCTGGAGATATATCTCAGTGGTAAAGCACTCCTGAGTTCAATTCCCAGTACCACATACACACAAAAAGCTAAATCCTGTACAATCCATTTTTATAGCATTTTTTATTTCCAGGCCATGATATGATTTCACACTTAAATGCATCACCTCATAAAGACATTCACCTAAATATTTAACATGTGAAAAACACACAACAGATTCCCTGACTCACACATAACCTTTAATTCAAGCACATCTTCTTATACATCCTCTAATCTTCTCTTCTGAAGAGCAGAAACATTTCACAAAATAAGTGGATTTCCACTGTTTTTCTCTTTGGGTCACATTCTAAGCCATGGAACAATACTGTTGAGTATTTTGCCTTATGCCTTGTCTAATATCTTAGGAGGCAATGTTCCCAGAAGAAATCTGTATGGAACATATCATTCTGAATCACTTTGCTTAAATAGATTTCAGTTTGCCTCCCAAATGAGCCCTGTTCTTCCTGGGACCACTAAACCATGTACTTTCTGATGGCAGGCACAGGTGCACCAACTTCTCCCTCCAAACATCCATGTGGACAAATCCTGTACTGGCTCTCCATTGCTGACCTCTGTCCAACACCCCACACCCAGAATGATACCCCAGGCATCCCCAAGAAGTCACCAAAGGAACCTTGTGTTCACATGCTGGGTTCTTCTCTCCAGCTGCCCTGCAACTCTCATGACCTACCTCCCTCTGCCAAATTGCATCAAGCTCCCCTCCAGACATTTTCTACTTCTTGAACTGTGTCCAGAGACCTTTGACTTTAATTGAAGCACACAGAGTGCCTGACAGAAATGTCATAAGCATAAAATGTAAAAGGTTAACTCTCAAGGAGAATGATGCAATTACACTGCATTCCCTTTAAGCAGGATAAGCTACTTATGATTAAATGTTCTCCAGTAAGGTTATTTTTTTTATATATTCCAAAATACCCTTCTGACCTTCTGCCTTCTTTTAATAAACTTTTATTTGTCCCCAAATAGTTAGAAACTGGTTTCTACATGTAGTATGAAAGGGCAAAGTTTGCATGTGAAGCTTTGGATTTCTAAGTGACTGTGTGTCATGAGAAAAACTGAGCTGTCAGGGCAGCTGGAGCCACATCCCACATAACAAGGAAAATTCCTCCACAAATGGAGATGGAATACAAGAAAAAGAATTTTGCTCAGCATCATCTAAAGCAATAATCAGTTAACTCAAAAGACTCCATTTCAAAAGGGAATTCAAAATATCGATGTAGAAATAGGTCAGATGTTTTTGTTACTGGTAATGTCTATCAAAGTTTAGTTCATTATGATCCCTATGCAAGTTTAATCCATACCAAATGATTTAACTACCTATGCAGGCCAAGTGCATATTAATGGAACTAATGTCTCATCAAACACAAGTGGGAGGTCTGCATGAATAATACCACATTCTAGGTGTTTCTGCCTCCCCACTCCAACCCAGCTAACCATATCTAATACTATATAGCAGGAAGATAGACAGGCTGATTGCTCTCCATGACAACATGAAAGAGAAGAGAAAGGGGAAAAAGGAGAAGGGAAAAAAAATCCACCATTTGTTTCTTATTAAATTTGCTGTTGCCTAGAAACACTTAAGAAATTATTCTGAGGTAATTATATGAGTCAAAATCATTTCAAGCATGTTTTTCACTCTCCATATTTGACTAATTGGTTTACCAGATTTGTGATAGTTCATCTGTTGTTGTTTTTAATTTCCCCGCTAGTCTGGTTATTTTTAATACAGGAGTTTCATTTTGATTTTAACAAAAGAAGCTAAGTAAACCAAACTTCCAGCAAAAATAAAGGAAGGCATCTACTCACTCCACCCCACTAAAACATACATGCACACACACAGAAGCCCCTAGTACAAAGCCTAGCCCATGGCTGGAATACCTGTGAATACATAGCTTGATACATGAATGAATGAGAGAATTGAGAATGAATGGATGGGCGACAGATGAACTTAAAAATAATATCTCTTTAAGAGGACCAGGAAAAAGCCTAAACAATGACTCAAACTCTAATAAACAAAAAGAAAGCCCTGAATATCTTTAAAAAGTAAAGAATAATCTAGTGTACACAAGTCCCTGGGTTCAATTCCCAGCATCCCCCCCCACACCCCGAAGAAGAAGAAGCAACATCCAACTCTGTTTGTGTCAAGGGCAAAGCTATGTATAGTGGTGCCCTGGGGCTGGAGGCAACTGTTGATGGCATGTTTTAACATTCCATCATGACTTTGTTCACTTTCTCTCCTCTTCAAATACCCTTTTATGTTCTATCCCCACCTCCTAGCATGCTCTCTTGTTCATACCTAACGATCCCATCTGTATGTTAGTAGAAGTACTTGCCTTGCATACTCAAGGCCCTGGATTCAATCTCTAGCACCAAATAATAATAATAATAATAATAATAATAATAATAATAATAATAATAATAAAAGGAGCCAGAATAAACACAGAACCACCTTCTTGGTGGGCTGAAAAGTAGATTAGAATAACCTCTGAGGGCCCTTCCTGCACCCCACTTCAATTCAGTAGCAGCTACCCTTCATGGAGCTTATCTTAGGGTATTAACATTATTCTAATAATGACAATTTGCTATTGGAAGTTTAGTTAGACTAATTTTATGAAGATGCTAAAGCATATAAAGCTAAAAATCCAGTAATAGCCATACCATGAGTCACATGTAGTTCTTTCTGACTCCAAATTCTTCCCCTCATCCCTCCTGTAATTGGTTAAATTCATTATTGCAAACCTGCCATATGTAAGTCTTCTGATCTTCTAGAGGCAATTCCAGAATCGCAAGCTCTTCAAAGCAAATTTACATTTGTGTTTATCTCTTTTCAGATCCTTTAACTTTCCAAAGTGCTTTTACATTTATTTTTCTCATTCAAAATGATACTCAGTGCTCTAAAACACAAATTTAAGACCATTAGCTGAGATGTCATAGATCTCTGGCCATGTGGACATGAGTAAAGAAAGAACAAAGGCACAACTGAGCAATCCAGAAAGTGGGGGCTGAATTATTTGCAGTAATCCATCCTCCAAGTTTTGGTAACAGAATAAAAAATGTTCAAAACCAAACATTGCATCAGAGAGAATCTGTGCTGCCATAGGGCCTAGGTTTCTCCATTCCCCAGAAGTCCCTGTGACTAACTCCACCAGCTCAGAAAACATCTACACCCACATGTTCAATGCATTCTTTGTCTGCAATAAGGCAAATGTCATTAAGTGCATTTAGACCACCCAAAGTTAACTGGTCATTGTTGGTTGTTCTGTTATATTAGGATTGGAATTTATATTTGTCAGTCTTCAAATAACAAAATTCTGTTCTTGGTTTCAAATATGAACAATTAACACTAAGAAGCAAAGCAAAAATGAAGTGAATGGAACATAGGAAATATAGTGACGGCTCTATGATTAGAGATAAATGTTAAGGGTTACAAGGCTCAAAGCCAGTGATTATTTATGAATAGAGGAAGTCAGTGGCTGTCTACATCACTGAATATGTCTTTCCACTCATTATATGGTTACAAATGGTTTATTCACTAGAAATATTTTTGTTCACAAATTTTTCAAATAACAAAAAGTGCCTACCAGAATCATGCGTGAGCACATGAGTGAACTTCCCATGTTCTGGCTACAACAGTACTTAAAAGTCATTTGAGAAACTGATGACAACTGACTAGAGGTCAAATTGAATTATTATTACAATTATTTGGCTCTTATTAAATGTTTGACATGTACTACACAATTCTCTGCGTGCCCTAATTAAAAACCGCACATACTCAGCTTCTGTTCTGCCAGAGCATTTGAGAAGCTCAAAACTAACAAAATCCCGATGTCACACCAACATTCAAAGAATGTGTTTATTGACATTCATTTGAAAATTACATTTGTGCCAGGCACAATGATGCACACCTGTAATTCCAGTGACTCCAGAGACTGAGGTAGGAGGAATTCAAGTTCAAGGCCAGCCTAGGCAACTTAGTGAGACCATGTCTCAAAATAAAAAATAAAAAGAGATGGGGATAAAGAGCAGTGAAAGGGTGTCCCCAGGTTCAGTCTCTACTATCTCCCCCCCACACACACACAACACACACACACACACACAAACACACACACACACACTATATTTACAACTTTCATATTATAGTGGCTTATTCACATTTGGTTTCCTATGGGAGGTGCTGCGATTGAACCCAGGGTCTTGCACATGCTATGGAAGTGCTCTACCACTGACCAGACCTCTCTCAAAATTTTATTTTGAGGCAAGATCTTGCTAACTGCCCAGGTTGGCCTTGAACTTGTGATCTTCCTGCCTAGCCTCCTGAATAGTTGGGATTGTTTCATATTTTCTATGGAAAATGAAACTATTCATTTACAAAATATTATTCTGATTGAGAGGGTTAGCTTTTCTAAGTCATTTTTTTCTAATGTAATCACCATACACAGCAGTTTCAAAGCATGATAGTATCATCTTCCCATCAGAAAATTATTAATATTTACAGATATATAAACATAAGATTCATCCATGCACTAGCAGTTCACATGTAATTACAAATTATTCGACTTTCTAAGAATCTGCTGCTTCCAATCATCAGAACAAACACACTTATTTCAGTGCCCCTGTTGTGTTGGCTCTCTGCTTCTACTTATCTTAAAGCTGCGGCGTCGTATTGACTGTCCTGTTCTTAAAGGCTCAGGATTAGAGGCAACAGATCTGGCTCACAGCAAACTGTGCTTGCTGTCTGACAAATGCCCTTTAATTCTCTGGCATGCTTGTCCTTAGCATGTGACTGTTTACTCTGGTAGGTTAGATCTTCCTAATTATACACATGCCCTTTGACAATGGCTGATTCCCAGGCAGCTCTTGTTCTTTCTACATGTCTGTGCATAGAAATGTTCTTCATCTTTTTTGACATGCTTTTATTTCAGTTAAGTGAAGAAAATGTCTGACATGCAATCAGCTCTTAATAAAGTTTCACTAAATATTCAACAAAATTTACCAGACCCCAAAGTGTTAAAATAAAATTTTAAAATTCTACCTTCTATGAGATTACATACCCTCATTTTTATTGAGAAAGTATAGTTTGGCACTACAGTACCCTTAAACTCTGACCCATTAGTAATAACTTATCTGCCTGTTACATATGACTACTATAGTATACTCAAAATTACCTGACTAAAGTTATCAACCATGTGTTCCCAATAATATCCATTGGGTTTCCAAAAACATTCAGTTAGATGAACTATTATTTAGCAAAAAAATAAATAGACCTTTCTTTTTTCATTGCAAATTTTAGCTATTGAAATTAGTTATCTGTTAAAAATTTTAAAAAATTTTAAAAGTGCCCAAAATATTACCTATCATTATAAACTGTATTAGATTTTACCTGTCATGTAGAATCATAAATTCTTGGAACTCCTAAGAGCAAAGGTGGATTCATTGTTCTGTTTTCACTAGTTAATGATCAGAAATGAAAGATACAAGTAATTCTGAAAATTAACGAAAAATCTCATAAAATCTGTCAAACTATGCTTCATCCCACATAAAGTTATGCAATCGTTTATATACTGGTTTTGTTGGCTTAAAAGATTGATTAAGAGCAGTAGTTTAAATGGGATGGGCTCATTTCTCTCACACACATAAAAATCCTAACTGGTAAACACTGAAGTGGAAGACAGCAACAATGTTATAAGGATTGTAGAAAGATCCTTTTCCTTCCTGTCCTGCTGCTTTGCTACTCTCTAAGGGATGCTCTTGGCAGTGTAGCCAAAGCCAGTTTATCACCACATCTATATCCAGTTTAAGAAAGAGAAGATAAATACAGGGCAAACAGCTCCGTTTTAAAGCTATGACCTGAAATTTGCATAAGTCTACTATCAGTCAGAATTTAGTTACACACACCATCTAAATGCAAAGCAGAGTTGAAAATGTAGTCTATAGCAAGATAATGAGGAAGACACACTCATATACCCCTAGACACACACACACACACACACACACACACACACACACACAAACCAGGGAGTTCTATTACTAAAAAGAAAAGGGGAATGAAGTGGGGTGCAGGGAGAAACAGCAGGTCATCAAGATAGACTAGAATATTCTTTCTGCCAACATTTATTAAATAGATACTATTGTAAATATTATGACAATTCTGACAATGTTGGAACAATGTTGAGGTTTTCTAAATAGAAAATTATTTTCAAGAACAGGTTGCATGTCTGTAGCTGCATTAGGACCATGCTTGCTCTAAAATCATTCTATTAACGTCAAAGATCAAATCCCTGAGTCAGCAGATTTTCTCACCCACAGGTACCCAAAGATGGTCTCCTTTCCCAAGTAGACTGAGGAAAAGGAAAACTAAACTTATTTAAGGAGCTCTTCTATATCAAGTCCTGTGCAACAATCACTATCTCAATTACCTCCTTACAACAATGCTTAAGGAATACTATTATTTTTCTCCGAATGAGAAATCTAAAGTTGGAGGGGCAAATGATTAATTCAAGCGTGTTAGCCATATGGACTCATTTTCTATTTCCTTGGGTAGAGCTGGAAGGAGTCTTTTCTTCCCCTAAAAAAGCGGGCCTTCGCACAAAAACTCACAAAATACGGTTAAACCACTAGCTACCTCCCATTCTCCCAAGATTTAGGATGAAAAGGAGAGAATCTCTAGGCCCAAGGAGAAATCAGAGGAGTTAAAATTGCTTGCCACTTGAAGCAGAACTCAACACAGGCTCAAGACATTCTGAGAGCCTGTGAATCTCAGAAGAAATTGGATCCTTTTTTGATTAGCTTAGGGAAGGTCGGGAAGCAAGGGGGTGGGAGGTTCTAGCACTTCCATCAGCTAGCCTCAGAGGTACTGTAGTAGCACAGCCTGGGTCTAATACCTGCTGACTCAGGCTATGTCAGAGAATAGTGACTGGAACCTCTCTTTGGGTGTAATACTAGGTCTTTTTGTTTTGTTTTGTTTTTGATGTTTCAGAAATTTTATTTGTTTATTTTTATGTGGTGCTAAGGATTGAACCTAGTGCCTCACACGTGCTAGGCAAGCACTCTGCCACTGGGCCCCAGCCCCAGCCCTAATACTAGCTTTTAACAAGAGCACTTGGGCCACTGAGATGCAAGTAACCAATCAATCCTTTGAAAATATAACATAGCTAAAAGCTAGTCATAAACTTAATTTCAAACATAGCATTGGTGCTTATATCCAAACTGCAATGTTATAATCAAATTGCATTAGACAACTGTATACAACTGTATATTTAAGACACACAGCTTCACTTCCTTCTTTGAACAAGTCTTATGTTCAAGCAAAAAGAAAGAAAAAATCCTCCTATAAAGTGGCATTATCTTAGAAAACCCTAGGCTCTTTGAAGTAGACAAATAACCAAAAAAAAAAAAAAAACCAACCAAACAAACAAAAATTATAATGCAACAAAATAATACAACAAAGATTAGGACAGAAATATTACCTTTCTGTGTACTGGATCAGAACTTTTACATGTTGACGAGGCCCAGCCAAGTCATCCTTACTTTCATTATTATCATGAAAAGTAAGAAGTCTTTTTATACTGCTGAGAAAAATGAATGCTGTGTCTAAGTTTATAAGAATCAATTTTAAGAATTAAGTCTTGTTTCCACAGTGACTAATTGGAGAGGAATTAACAGCTCAGGCTATGTACGCAGAGATCTGCTTCCAAATTCATCCTGCCTCAGGTTGCCCATGAGTCTCCAGGCCAGTGGCCTTGCTAGGCACCCAGCTTGCTCATCTTTCAAGTGGAACTAATAACAGAGCTCATGGGTTGTTGTGAGGACCAATTAGGCCAGTGCCTGGTACAATGTCCATATGCGATTATGTGTTCAGTGTTGTTATAATTGCTAACAAGTCAAGTACAGGAAGTAGGGTATGAACTTTTGGACTGGGATTGTGATTATTTTTTTTTCACCTTGAGTTGTGGTCTGTTTGGCCCCTAATGGCAAACACCATCAGGTTGTTAGTCCTTGTTAACTCCACCAAAAACTGAAAGAGATAAATGAACCCTCAGCTGCAGAAAAATTGCCTTGTGAAATAACTCCTTCTTGACACATCCAGCATTTATGTGCTGTCCCTTTTTTTCTAAGACCAAAAAACTGCATGTTGGAATTGGATTGGGGATATGATCTTGTGATGATTAAGGGAGGTTATTACTACCACAGAGCATGAAATGAAAACTACCTGCTCTCACCTAGGGAGCTCTTGAAAATAACCCTCTTTTTCTCCAGCAAATAGCAAGGAGAAGAAAGATTCCAATAATGGATCACATTACAAATCCTTTTTCATGTACTCTGCTTATCTAAATTGGCATATGATGCCTGCCCACCACCTCTCAGAAATTGTGAGAGGTACTAACTCATCCATCAAGCCCCACCTAACAGTCCAGGAGGCACCAAAAAGGATATTTCTCTTTCTCTGTTGCCTGCTTCTCAGCCAAACTGAATCAGCATTTCAAGGAGCTCAATTCCCATTCGGAAAGGTAATACCTTCTAAAGATGGGGATGGCAGTACTTATGGAAATTCGAAGCCATCAGCTGGAAAATAGGCAGGTGAAGGTTAAAGAGTTATCACCCTGAAACCTCCCCAAAAGCTTTCCTTGTAAAAAGAATTTTTAAAATTATACATACACATATTCACACATAAACATGTGTGTACATATTTACATACAGATGTAGGTTCTGTGAGCGTCTGTGTGTGTGTGTGTGTGTGTGTATACACATGTTTTAGTAATTTTTTTTCACAGCTGTGACTAAAGGATTTGACCAGAACAATTGTAGGGGAGGAGAGGTTTATTTGAGGGCTCACAGATTCAGAGGTCTCAATCCATAGATAGCAGGTTCCATTCCTTGGGCCTGGAGGTGATGCAGAACATCATGGGTATAGAGTATGGCAGAGGGAAGTAGCTCACATGGTGATCAGTAGGCAGAGAAACAGACTGACTCTACTCTCCAGATACAAAATATATACCCCATAGCCATGTCCCCAGTGAACCATTTCTTCCAGCCACACATGTAAAAGAATCCAGTTACATACATGTAAAAGAATCCAGTTACCACTCTGTTAATCTCATCAGGATTAACTCACGGATTAGATTAAGGCTATGACCTAATCATATTTCTTCCAAACCTTCTTGCATTGTTTCACACATGAGCTTTTGGGGGATAACACATGTAAACCATAACAATATACATACATATATATTTTCCAATACTTCTTATACTTGTTAAATGTTTTCTCTCTCCCAAACTACCTTTAGAAAAGGATTGGGTATGAGTCCCAAATTTAAGTCCTGCATGGTTTTGGCTTTAAATCAGAATTGAGTACTCTCTTAACTATCAATAAACACTGAAACAGGGTAGGGAAAATCTAGATACACACATACGTAAGTTAGAAATGAATAAAACTGGAAGAGAAAGAAGTAATGAAGAAAATTTTTAAATTTTAGAGAGATGAAGATAAACAAACCTCTTATAAAGGAGGTATCAAGAACCCATACCATACCAGTCATCCACTTAGGTGTCTAGGGTTTCCCAACCTCAACACTAATGACATTTGGGGCCAGATAATTCTTTGTTATGAGAGAACCATTCTGTGCACTGCAGGATATTTAACAGCATCCCTTGACCTCTACTCACAGCGCTGCCCAGTCACGGAAACCAAAAATGTCACCAGACATTGCCAATAGTCTCAGGAATCAAGATAACCCCCAGCTGAGAACCACCGAGCTAGATATACAAAGGTAGTCCCCACCTTCTGGTTGTAATTTTTGTTTTATGCTCCTTGGTTCTCAAAATTTTGGTGAATTATGGACTGTGAAAATTGTCAGACTCACTCTTCCATGGTGGGGCTCCCTCTGAGTTCTGACTAAGAGGGGGAAGGGAGGTCTGGAAGCATCCAGTTCCTTACTCTCAGTTACTATTCTCTAAGTTTCCATCACTAACACTTGCACTCTGCTCTTTTAGACAGTTTTTTTAGAGCAACAAATCTCTGATGTTTATCTCTTAATGATATTTATATTATCCATTAATAATACACAAAAGTGGCAAATCAAGATGCAATCATAAACTGTTTTGCATTAAGTGGACATTTTAAGAAACGTTCTACATGAGTAACCATCTCCTGTCACAGGCTTGTGATTCTAATTAGCGCCAAGATGTTTCCTTATCATCTCTTTTAACTGAGAGTTGGCTGAAACTGTGATAGAGAATGGGAAGGAAGTGTGTGTTTGTTTTTGTTTAGTTTTCATAAACATGTCATGATGTGTCATGAGACCGAATCAAAGCAGCTTTCACCCGAGACTTGAAAACCTTCAGAAGTATTCATTAGCAGATACTTTGATGAGGTCAGCAAGCTTCCAGTCTGATATTCTTACCATTTTAGTCTAAAAATAATCATGAGAATCATATGGTGTTACCCATGGCCTTTTCTTCAAAGGGAAACAAATACCAGAGCATTTCAGAATCCCCTGAGATGTCATGGACCAGGCAAACCAAGAGCTCAGGAATAGAAGGGACAGGTACAGGAAGAAAGTAGCATTTGCTGAATCTCTTTTGTTTTTTTAAAGTAAGCCCTAAGTTAGAATGGGCCAGACCTTTAACTGTGGAATTGCCCCAGGCTCAGTCCCTGGAATTTTTAACTACCTCCCTTATTTTCTAGAAAATCTTACCCATTAATGTGGCTTCAGATACCAACTTTCCAACTTATATCTTCAAACCCATACTCCTCTGAGCTCCAGGTGTTTATATCCAACTGTCTCCTCTATATCACACTTGACTATCTTAAATTGAACTTGTCCCCCCAGCCCTAATCTCCTGCCTTCCCTCTCCCTGGTGTCAGTTCAGCTATTTAATTTGTATCTTCCCAATTATTCAGGTCACAAACACTGGAGCCACCCTTCTCAGCTGTCTTTCTCTCTCACCCATGTAAACATTTCTAGATGTTTCCAAAATCCAACCATTTCTCATCCTTCTACCAGCAACTACCCCAGGTTAAGCTGTCCTCACCTGAACTATTACAACTAACCTCCGTGTTTGCCTCTTGGGCCTGTTCTCACCACAGCAGCCCATCTAACTCTGTAAATTCCAACACTCCCAATGGTTTCCCAAAGGCCTTCCATACACAAGACCCTGTGCCATCTAGCTACCTGCCATACCTCTTCACTTCTTGTCACTTGCCTCCTTACTTTCTCTGCTCTTACTTCAAGCTTATAGTTGCTTTTTGCTCTCTTTGGAGCACACTGAAATTCTCTTGTGTCCCACCCTCATTTATTTCCTCAAGTAACTGTTAGAGAGACCTTCCCTGACCATGTTATGTACCCCTTATCCTGGTGTTCATAGATCTTATCCTGCTTTAAAAAAAAATGTGTTCTTTGAAACAAATGTGTGTATATACACACATTTGTTTATTATTGCATATGTACACACACATTTCTATATATCCATTTGTTTATTAATACAAGGGTTGGCAAACTATGATCTAGGACCAATTCTAACTCTGTCCTGTATTTTTACAGATACAAGCTAAAAATGTTTTTTTAAAAGTATTACTAAAAGGTTGTAAAACAAAAGGAAAAAGGGGAAAGAATGAATGAATATACAATAGAAACTATATGTGGACTAGACTGCAAAGCCTAAAATATTTTGCATCTGACCTTTTGCAGAAAAAGCTTGCCAGAGGCTGTATTAGTATATTTTCTCCTCTAGAATATAAACCCCTGGAGGGCAGGGACTGTGTTTAGTGCACTGTCATACCCTAGCACATAAAATAGTTTCTGGTGCAAATTTGATGCTAAATAAAGATTTTAAATGGATGAATGAAGGAATGAGACATTGAGTCTTGGTGAAGTCAATGAGTCATTTAGAGTCACAAAGAAAGTTGGTAGATGAACCAGGATTTAAACCCAAGTTCCCCTGATCCCACATCTGGGTCCTAAGGTCCAAAAACTATTTGCAGCAATGACTATAGCCCCCTTAATTTCCACCCAAAGTTTCCTCATTGTAAACTGCCTCTAATATGCACATTAGGAAAGGATCCTGTGAGACAGGATGAAAAGAGATGAGATGCAGGCACAGTGTCTCTGCAGGAAACCTTGAAGAATGATTCCATGATAAACTGACATCTGATATCAACCATATCCAATTTGTTTTCATAAACAACAATGCTTATTAGTAAGACAAGTATTATTCTTACTGTACATATTTTAAAGCTGTGTTTCAGGGAGATTAAGGGAGTTAGCTGTCATTAAATAGTGAGAGGCAGAGACAACAGAATTCAGGTCTATCACTTTGCCTACAGAGCTTTCTGCTGTACCAAAGTGGACCAACATGTATACCACAACTCTTCTGTTGGCCAATATGCTACTGGAAACATAAAGAAATTTTAATAAAAATTGTGGTCACACGTTAGTAACTGCTAAGAAATCAGGGCTACTACATTTCACTTGAATTTCTGTAATATGCAAGAAAACCCCCTCAGCTATAAATGTCCACCTACTAATGGCAAAGGCAGCATCAAAGTCAGAACCTTGAAATTGAAGCAATGAGTAGGAGAACAGCCAAGTAGATCATGTCTTGGACTTTTATTGGTGTAACAATAGCACAGGATTTTGGAGCTGCCAGGCCCATGACCATCTTCAAGAGGAAGCCAAGAAAAATGACAGTTACGTTAACTAACACAAACATGCACAGCTGTCATCTCCTGGACAGCTGCTGTCTCTAATCAGCTATCCTCTGGGGCAGCTGACGTTGGGGCTTAGACTATTTGGCCGAGACACTATGTGTGCTTCATGGCTGCCAAGGGCCAGGCTTAGTAATTGTGTGACTGCCACTGGCTGTTTTTATAGATTAGAGGTCATGATGATGCCCCCTGGAGTTCATTTGATTCTGACAGCCTACTGTATGCTGGTCAAAATACCAGCTCAGAATGTTTACAACAGTCCAACTTCAAATGTGTCTCTTTGCTTTATAGTTTTCTTATACTTTGTCCAACCATGTATGCACATTTTTCACAAAAATATAGTCTCTATAAACAACAGCAAGTGAGAAAATTGTACTAGATTGTGCCCATTTCCCCATCTGTTCGCCTTACTCACTAGAACATACCACAACTCTTAGGTAACATAAAACAGTGTCATTTTCAGTGTTAGTATAGACTGGGTTTTTATGTCTTAAATAGCTGTAATTGTTAAATAAAGTTTAATAATTATAATTATTTCTTCAAATAATTTAGATGGAGTCTTGAGCAAGAAAAAAATTGAACTGCATAATTACAAAATGTACCATTCATTTTAGTTCAATTCTAACCTTACGTCTTTTTATAAAAGAAGTTGGTTTACTTCATTTGGAAGTAACCTTAGTAATTGCAGTGAGGAACATATGACAAAGGTCCAGTATTTTAACTAAGAAGTGCTTATGTTCAAAAATGAATAAATAAATCTTTTTAAATTTTTAATCTAAAATCATTCAAAATCAGGTGTTAAGTGTCTTCGGAGTATCAAGCATGACACTTGGTGTGATGTTGTGTGTGACACTGTTCTTAGAAGGTTTCTGGCTACTTACGTGCAGTATTCCCAGGAAAGTCCATACAAGAGGAAGACATACTTGGCAACCCTACATATATACTGTATTAATCAATAAAAAATATATCATTTTTGTTGTCAGACTTGAGAAAGATATCCAAGATCTTGAAAAGGCTGAACTGCAAATCTCAACCAATGAAGAAGCAATTTTAAAGAAACTAAAATCAATTGAGAGGACAACAGAAGATATAATAAAAGTGCGTATCAACTAATCATAAAACTATGATTCCCTCCCAAATGAGTCAACAAATACTCTTGTAATTTTTCAAAGTGTTTCCACATTTAGATTTTATTTTTTAAACTGAATTAATCATGGCAAATTCTTTTTTTCTTATAGTCTGTGAAAGTGGAAAAGGAAGAAACATTGGGAGGTATGTTGTTCAGCAGCCTATTTCATGTCATATAAGATATTTTTTTTGACAAGCCCAGTGAGATTTTTTTTCACATTATCATAAATATATCCTAAGCACATTTTAATTTGTATCAATTTTACAGAATCAATTGAGGATATCTATGCTAATATCCCTGACCTTCCAAAATCCTATATACCTTCCAGATTAAGGAAGGAAAGAAATGAAGGAATAGAAGATGATGAACAAAACAGAAAAGGTATGTAAAAAATCTGTGTTCTATGGCATGTCTTCAATTTCAGATTTACAGCATCATATATTTACAACTTGCTGTGGCATCTTATGCTCCCAGGTTAAGAAATGGTCCATTTTACAAACTTCCACGAGGTATGTCAGTCACTTATACAGATAGGGATAATGACGTTGCAATATTTATTCCATGCACTTTATTCCCTACAAAATTAGTCATGAACGGGTAAAATAAAGGCTTTTGAAGGAAATTAGAAACTCTGAAAAGCTAAGCTTCCCTGACCAAAAATCTCTCTCCCAACATATTTCATTCAGTAGACCCTCTTGAGTTACTGAAATGCTTTTGAAAATGAAAGCAGTCTATTGGGAAGTAAGCATTATTTACTCTCGGAGGGGAACAATTTTCCTAAAAATAATATACTTCAGAGCCTCAGGAAAAAAAGGAATATTTGTGTTAGGGAAGAGAGGAGACCTTTGAATTTTATAATGGAAGGAAAAGCTACTCTCTTTCTGCAGGTAGACATATCTATCCACTCCACAAGTATTCAGTGAATACCTAATATGTACCAAGCTTAGTTAGGCACATAGTAGATATTCACTAAACATATCACATTAGGGAGTGAAATGCAGAATAAAGTAGAAATGTGAGACAGGGAGGGTGTGGATAAGGGATGGTTGGGTAGCCAGAACCATGAGACAATAGAGGAGGCATGAAATGCAAGATGAGTTAAGGGATAGAGGGAGGATGTGACAAAAGTCAACATTGCCACATTGCAGTTTTTCACAGATTCCTATTAGCTCTACCCAGCCTGTTAACTTTCCAGCCACAGGGTTCTTATCTGGGTCATTAAACAGATCTCAATTTTCTCCAACCCAACCAATTACCTCCAGTTCAAGTGTTTCAACAGCTGATATTGGGGTCTTTAGAGCTTCTTCTACTTGAAAATTAGTGTGAAATAGAGAAGCCTATGATCTAGACTTCTCCTTCCCTTGTCCTTACCAAAACAACCCCCATGCTGTGGAAACTTTAGAACACTCCTCTATAATTTCAAGGCATCAGGCCTGTGCACAAGGATGTAACTCAATAAAATGTGGTGTGCTAGGCATTTCTCCTCTTGCAATGCACAATGTAACATATTCTTCCTCATTAAAGGAGAGATTAACTCCTCCCACTGAGCAATACAAAAAAGCACAAATCTGCCTTGTTGGTTTCTTAACTGGAAAGGGGACATCTTTGGTTCCCCAGTGAAAATTCTTACCATTTGGATCTATCAGTTTCTCTTCTCCAATCAGCTTCACTTCTTTAATCCTTCAGTTTTTTTTTTTTTTCCAAAATTCCACACACCCATACCTAAAAACCCATATTGTTACCAGGTTGGTTATTATATACCTAATGAATAAAATTAGAAACTTAAAAAATAAACAACATCTTACATAAAAGAACATCAAAGTGTACAAAAATAAATCCTATGAAAGCAGGCTAGTTTATAAAAGAGAGAGTTAACTAAATCAAAGATCCAATTTGTCTCTTAACAGCTTTGTATGCCATGGAAATTAAAGTTGAAAAAGACTTGAAGACTGGAGAAAGTACAGTTCTGTCCTCAATACCTCTCCCATCAGATGACTTTAAAGGTACAGGGATAAAAGTTTATGAGGATGGGCAGAAGTCAGTCTATGCGGTCAGCTCTAATCCTAATGCAGCACACAATGGCACCCATGACCTGGCCCCAGTAGAGGTGGAGGAGATTTTAAGACAAGCCTCTGAGAGAAACTCTCAATCACCAACGGAGTATCATGAGCCTGTATATGCCAATCCATTTTGCAGGCCAGTGACCCCACAGAGAGAAAAGGTCATCCCTGGACCAAACTTTCAAGAAAGGATAAAGATGAAAGCCAATGGACTGGACAATGATGTAAATGAATCCATGTACAATATGGACAATGGAATTTTAGAAGAAAGGAGCGATGACTTCAATCATATCAGTCCCATCCGGCCAACACCTCCTCCCCGATCAATGACTCACCAAGCAGAAGAGACGTTCCACACCCCTCAGAAGAGGGTGATGCCTCCTTGGGAAGAATCGAATATCATTCAGGACAAATATGTGCCCTCTCCAAAGGCCAGACTGAGCCCCAGCAAAGCAACAGTTGGGAAGTCTGAACCCCATGGTTCTTCACCCACTCTCCAGGAGGAGGAGGATGTTAGATACAATATTGTTCATTCATTGCCTTCTGACATGGATAATACAGAACCTGTAACAATGATTTTCATGGGGTATCAGCAGGCAGAAGATAATGAAGAAGAAAGAAAGCTGCTGACAGGGTATGATGGGATCATCCATGCTGAGCTGGTGGTAATTGATGATGAGGGGGAGGAGGAGGAAGGAGAAGTGGAGAAGCCATCCTACCATCCTATAGCTCCCTGCAGTCAGGTTTACCAGCCAACCAAACCAACACCACTTCCTAGAAAGAGATCCGAAGTTAGTCCTCAGGAAAACACAAACCATAAGTCTCCCCACAAAAATTCTATATCTCTGAAAGAGCAAGAAGAAAGCTTAGGCAACCCTGGCCGCCATTCTCCACTTGATGTTCCGACAGCTGGAGATGGGACAGAGGATCCATCCTTAACAGGTAATAAAAGTGACAAGGCATGCCACTGCTGTTTAGTCATGTGACAACTTTCTCTCTGTGTTAACAAACCCTCTTGTTTTTTCGGCTTCTTTGACATCTCACAAACTAATACACATTCAGAGTTTTTCTTAAGGCTGATCCAATTATTATCACCAGAGTAAAGTGATTAAGTCACTTTAAAAGCTAAGAAGTGAAAATAAATTGTTACCTTATTTAGATAGTAAATTGATTGACTTTAGTAGCTTGATATTTGTCTTCTGTCATGGTGTGAATGTATTTGGGACACTAATATGTGGGATCATTGATAACAAATTTCCCACCAGAATCTGATGACAACTACTTTTTTTTTTTTGTTTGTGCCTGGCTATGATTTCAACTTTCCACATAAGTTAACAAATTGCCTTAATTTTGCAAGGAAAAAAAAATACAAGAAACGAATATTATTTTCACAGTATTTTGTTATTTTGCTATATCTTGTTTCTCTATACTTTTTTATAGTTTTATTAATTTTATTTCCTTAATATTTCTACATTTTTAAAAATAGAATGTCAGTTTATCTTAACATCATCTGTGATATTTAACTTTGCATAGTCTTCTCCAACTTAGCATATTTATTTTTCTATTTGTATATATTTGCCTTTCTCATTCTCTATGAAGTTTTTATAGCTTTAGAGCCACCTAATTATTTTAGTATTGAATGAAAAAGAACTTTAACACTTTTTTTCTACCAAAGTGATAGCTCCTCAATTTTAAATTCTTTTTTATCACTTAAACATCATATTCTAGTTACCTTTTATAAAAGAAATAATAAATTGCCTGACAGACTCAATTAGAATAGCTGTGCTAAAAATATCCCTTGTTTAGAGGTATAAGTCAAATGACCCAAACATACACATTCTGGGTGTTTGAAAGGGATACTAATATTTTATGTCTCTAAATGAAGAATTATCATTAAAAAGCAAAAGACACTAAGTACCAGCCAATTCAGCAAATAGAACCTAATTCTATAGAAGTGTGATACCTGCCCAGTTCTGGATATTTCTTCCTCAGCAAACCTTAACCCAATCTTGGGCTGCTAATAATAAAATGAAATGGACCTTTTTCCATTCTTTTAAGTAGTTAAATTAGGGTACCAATTGTAAATTTAATCATCTGAAGAATTTCTAAGCCCTTAAGAAGTGTCCAGTACATATCGTACTCAATAGGAGTTGAGTCAGGTACCCCCACAGTGAAAACCTGTAAAGACTACATTCTTTTCTCTTTTGAGAATGAACTTTGTTTGCTGATCAAACTTCAGATTTCAAATGCATTTGTAAAACAACACAGAGGACTTGGAAAGAGGAATGCGCTGCTTATGATCAACAGCAGTGACATTACCCACTGTAAGACCTCCCTTTTCTGAACCTGGATGTTAGCCAGCTCCTTCCAAACACCCTATTCCTTCTCCCCTAAGCATGTCCACACATTTACCCCAAGAAAAATGACAGGAAGTGACTAATGTTTCCAGACAACACTAATCATTGCCCCTGAACTACAATAATGAAAACAGGAAAAGCTATTCTAGACAAAGTAACAATACAAAGTTCTGTACTATCAATCCTGGATCTTATAAACAGAATGCTCCAAATTCCTTGCCTTCCATCATGATATTATTTTACAGCCCTGTTTTCCCATTCATCACGGGGATGAAGAGCTGTATTTGTTTAAATGAGTTTTTAAAATAAGTTAATCATATTGTCATATATATCTCTCAGTGACCATCCATATGTATAGAATACATAACCACGTACATGTTTTAATTTCATGAACATGAAGTAGATTGAGCTTCTCATCACAGCTCCCCAAAAATGATTGTATTTAAAAATCTACCACTTAAATCGATTCCTTTATTTCTGCTATAGGTCCCCTTTAAATACAAATAGTCCTTGTAGATTTAATAGTTATGAATGGCTAGTCTCTTTTTCTATTGATATAAATATGGTTATCAAAGCCTTATCTAAAAAGCAACTTTTAATTGGAAAACAGAAAGAGGTAGAAATGAGAAAAGCCAGAGCCTAGATAGTTTAAAGACAAAATATTTTTGTCAAAATTATAAACAGGGTAATAAATATGATAGGAAATTTTAGGCAATATTATGTCCATCTGCTAATGGAATATAACATGGTCATGTACTAAGGTGTAGCTCAATGCTATACCTTTAATATGTGGTCCCAGCAAGCTTTTCCTGGGATTTTACTCTTACACTCCCACAAGAGACAGCTGGCTTTCCTGGGTAGTTTCACAAACCCATTCTTGTAGTTTTAGCTCAATTCTGCCCTCTTACGGATATCAGTAGTATTTCAGGTTGACAGGTGGGGAACCTCTGCTCTGGGGAATTCACATGTTATTGGTTCTGGTGTTATTGGTGGTGTTATAAGGCTTTTTTTTAGAACTCTTGCCAACCTGTGGCAGCTAGTAGGGGCCAAGGGATACTGAAAGGAAGGAGAGAAGATCTCTCCCACCAAGTTTAGGCAGCTATAACTGTGTCCAAATTGCTACCAGGAGAGGAAAAGGGAATCAGAGAAGAAAAAAAGGAGAACTGACACCCAGGTGTTGAACCTGCTACACCTAGGGGACTTCCATTGCCAGCATGCTCTGTCTCCACACAACTATCTGTAATTCTTACCATCTATACCCACCATAGGCTTGAAGCGAGAAGGAGGAAAGCAGACTCTAACCAACTGCAGTGGAAGTCATGGTGCACAGAGCCTGCCTGATTGACAGAATCTCAAGATGAGGAGTAACTGTAGGGAAGAGAATTTCAGCCTGCCTTAGACCATTAAAAAGTCACTTACCCCTGCTTTCTTTTAGCATTGGCAAGGTAGAGGTTCATAAAATCCAAGGTAGAAACTTCATGACATCTTGCCTTTTGCCTGTGCTTACCTCATATTGTAGAACTACAGACCCCTCCTCGGGGCTCACCACCCAACAATGCCTAGCCAGAGACCACCTGCCTAAGATAGGGCGGGGAAAATTTTCTCAGCTGTCCCAAACTAAAAGGAAGGTTCTTGTTCCTGCAACTATAAATGATTATTCAAATGTCAAGGGAAATAATATTTTTAACTTCATTGAAACAAAAAAAAATTCCTATAGGTAGATTAGACTGAGAGTAAAAATGACCATGATCTTGTTAACAGTAGCAGATCCAATCCCTTTTCATATATGGTACTGAAATGAGAGATCATGTCTTCCCTTTTGGTTTTCATTAAACAAAATTGTGCAATTAGCTTAGTAACTAGTCCTTGATCCATTTTACACATAAATGTAATACCACATCCTTAATATAATCAGTAGGTTAGTGCCTTGGAAACAGCTCCTAACCTTTAAAACATGACTGAGGCAGCTACACTCTGAAGTCCTAAACATTAAGGCATGATACCAGAATACCAAAGGACTGTTCTAAATTCTAAACCTACATTTTAAAAAATGCTTTCTACATCCACATATCATTAATAGTAGAACACACTCAAAAAAGATACATTTGCTATTTGAAGACATATTTATATCTTAACAGAGATAATTAATAATCAATCCAACTCAACTGCTAGTTCACATTGTTTCATATATACATAAAAAATTCGGTTTTATCATTGTATATCCAAAGGCCAGAACTCCTTTGAACAACCAAGTTTAATGAGCTAAAATATAACCCAACCATGAAATATATTTTAAGCATTAATTACTATTTTTTTCAGTAGTACATAGCTCAGAAATACACAATTGACCTCTAAGAACATGTATCTATGGCAAATTGTGAAAATGTGCACTAATCTTATGTTTATTCAACTTGTACTGTGTTTGCTCTACTAATTTTTATAATCTTTATAGAATTAGGTTCCTTCTAGTTCTGAATCTGCTTCTGCCCTAAGTTAACCATAGCTTATCATTTCTACTATCTTTTTGTGCTACTAAAACAATGCTCACATTGTTGGATAAAACCATCTGAGGTATGTTCTAAACTTTCCTGCATTCTATGAAATGGTCATTTAGAATATAAATTAAGGCTTTTTTTTAGAACTCTTGTTGTTTCTTTAATTTACAGCTTTAAGGATCAGAATGGCAAAGCTGGGGAAAAAAGTGATCTGACGGCTGTATCACCTATGTGAGCAACCTCTGGAGAAGAAATTAAGAAATGTCTGCAAATTTCTCTTCAGGATATTTTGTTTCATTTTCCTGGAATCCCCAAAAAATATATAATTATATCCATATTAAACCATGTGAATAAGTAGTAGTTATTATCTGTGAAAAAATTCCAAAACAGCTGCGGAGAACAACTGCTTAACTTTTCCAGTAATTTGACATGATTCAGTGGGAAGGGGGCTAAAACCAGCATATTTTTATTGTATTGACACCAAAGCATTTCTAATAAGAGCTTGTTAAATGTAAGAATAAAGTTATTTAAAGTATCCTGGTATTCTAACTTTGCTAATACAGGTATTGAAAAATCATAGGATGCCTTTGCACCTCATCACAGAAATATTCATCTTATATTTTGACAAGTAAACCTGTCATCCCAAGTCATTAATGCCATAAGACAATTGCATGCTCCTGCTGAGGACCAACTCAATTTGTTTGGTCCTCAGCAGGAGCACGCAATTGTCTTATGGCATTAATTTATAAGATTAATTAATAAGATTTCAGAGCCTTGCACACATTCAAAAGATGCCTGCAATAATTATCCTTATATTTTTTTCATTGAATAATTATTCCAAACATAGAAAGAAATAACACCACCAATTTTGTATTGGTGCATAATTATGGTAAAATAGTGGGATTTCTGGTGACATATTTATACATGCATAACCATAACTCGTCAATTTCATTCCCCAATTCTCCTCCTTCTTTTCTCTCAGGCCTCTTCCACTGCTCTACTGTTTACCCTTCTATGTCCATTTTTTCCCCCACTTTTATCTCTAACTTACACTTTTGAGAAAAAACATGACCCTGACTTTCTGAATCTGTCTTATTTAGCTTAACACAATGTTCTTAAGTTCCATCCATTTTCCTACAAATGACATAATTTTGTTCTTCTTTATGAGTGAATAAAACTCAATTATGTATTTATATCACATTTTCTTTTTTATTGATTTTTTTAAATAAATGAAAGCTGAATGTATTATAATTCTTATTACACAGATAGAGCACAGTTTTTCATATCTCTGGTTGTATATGAAGGATGTTCACACCAATTTGTGTCTTCATACATGTACTTTGGATAATGATGTCCATCACATTCCACCATCCTTGCTAACCCCCTGCCCTCTCCCTTCCCCTCTCACCCCTCTGCCCTATCTAGAGTTTTTTCCTCCCATGCTCCCTCTCCCTATTCCACTATGAGTCAGTCACCTTATATCAGAGAAAACTTCAGCACTTGGCTTTTTTGGGATTGGCTAACTTCACTTAGCATTATCTTCTCTTAACTTCATCCATTTACCTGCAAATGCCATGATTTTATTTTCTTTTATTGCTGAGTAATATTCTATTGTGTATATATGCCACATTTTTTAATCCATTATCTACTGAAGGACATCTAGGTTGGTTCCACAGTTTAGCTATTGTGAATTGTGCTGCTATAAACATTAATGTGGCTGTGTCCCTGTAGCATCACATTTTCTTTATCCACTCATCTGTTCATAAACACCTAGGCTGCTTCCATAATTTGGCTATTAAGAATTAACTGTTATAAGCATAGTATTGTGTATTGCTATAGTATGCTGACATGAATACTTTGGGATGAATGCCAAGGAGTGGTTTAGCTGGGTCATATATTGGTTCCATTCTTAATCTTTTTGTGTGTCTGTGTGGTGCTGGGGATTGAACCATGGCCTTGTGCGTGAGAGGCAAGCACTCTTCCAACTGAACTATATCCCCAGCCTTGTCTTTTGAATTAGCCTCATATTTTGAAAGTTTTGATTGTCTTGACAGTGCACATGAATTTACAGATAACTGGCACATTCATTCTTCTTAAACTATCATTATTTCCACTCAGGTCAATGTGAACTCTATGTTGCAATGACTGATTATAACCTAAGGGTGCTGGATAAAGAATTTCCAATGCTCACAAAGAGAACAAATCTGGGTTTAATTTGACTTATTCTTGAGAACTAGTTGGAATTTTGATATTAAAACTAATATGAATATATATAGCATGCCATTCCTAAATATTCTTGCCAGTATGTTAAATCCTGATTTGAAGAATAAGCCCATCCCAATAAATCCTCTCTGACCCTCATTATACCATCCATCATCCAACACCCTCAAAACCCATTCCCAAATCCCCCTGTGTCATACCAGTATGTACTATCCAGTTTCTCCAAATCTTCCCATAAATAGTCTGTTTCCTCCCAGGTCAGAAATGGAATTTCCCTGCTGGGACTGCTAAGACTCTAAATCCTGGAGGCAATGAGAGGTAAAAGAAGCAGATCCCACAAAGAAGCACTAACCTGTGAACACCTGCCTCAGTTGAATTGTCTGGCAAGGGGCAGCTGTTCTGTAGCCAAAGAGAATTCCTTCTGCTGGCCAGGAATCTGCAGGTTTAAGTTTCTGAGACACTTTCAATAAATACCCCTATTCTCGGTCCAAGAGACTCCTTCCCTTTCACAGTTCCAGCTTTGTCATAAGCAACCTGTCAAACCTGCATGTCCCTCTGTAGCTCTGCCACCCTTAGATCTTCAGCATGGGTTTAATTTTAAGAGCAGTCCGTCCTTTGGCTCCAGGAGACATGGCTCTCTTTAAACATGCTATGGAGACTGTCTGGCTTTCTGGCATGCCCTAGGTCAACAGTAGGCTGATGTAATCCTAACCGTTTTCTTCAAGGCTTCTACTGCAATTATCAAAAAGCAGCCAACTTCATGGTACAAGTCAGTACACAACAATATCTTTCCTTGTATCGGTCAAGTTCAAAGCTATGGTAAAACCCAACTCTTCCTTTTCACCTGTACATCATCTCAATGCAAAAAAAAAAAAAAGTGTGTCTTAGAAATTCTAATAGTACAGCCTGTCGAAAGTTGTCACTATCTACTTATATGGTCCTATTTGCTACCTGACCAAACAATGGACGGTCCAGTTCCACAGTCCCATGCTAAGTGTCTGCCATTGAGAGCCATTCTTGGTTTTAACAGGGAGCAGAGCCTGAAATTAGAACGGGGGTACAAGTGGTTTATTTGAGAAATGATCCAAGGGACAGGAAGAAAGGTAAAGGAAAGAATGGTCAATGCAATCAATGGTCCACAGTCAAGGTTAATGCTCGAGGCAACAGGTACTCTCTTCCACCATGATCTCAGAAGAGTGTACAGGAAGAACCTAAAATTGTATGTCTGAAGGATAGGACACTGGAGCACTTATCCAGCAGCTCTGGTGCCCCTGTGGAAATAATCTGCCCACACACACACACTTCTAGTTTGCACTTACATGGATATCACACAGATTCCTGCAATCCTGGAGACAGCGCAGAATGAAAAAGGAAAAAAAATATACACACACACAAAATGCTTCTGGAGTATGATGCCCACAAAAGTGTGACCCAACTCAGAACCCAACTCAGCTATGGCACTGCAGAAAGTGACCAAGGAGCTAGGACATGGGAACCAACTGTGTCTGCCATACTAGCTGTATAATCCTGGACAACAAACTTAACTAAGCATGTTTCCTCATCTGTAAAATGATATAAATGCCGCATGCCTCAAAGAGGTATCTGAGAATTCTACTTACCAGTGAATGGAAGGTACCAGGTGCCCTATCCATCATCAAATTGGCTGAGATGTCATACATTAAAGCTGACACCATTACATCCTTCATCATCCCA
Organism: Marmota marmota marmota; assembly: GCF_001458135.2. Taxonomy (NCBI): domain Eukaryota; kingdom Metazoa; phylum Chordata; class Mammalia; order Rodentia; family Sciuridae; genus Marmota; species Marmota marmota. The sequence goes on along the minus strand of NW_026000076.1, from coordinate 163,300 downwards.
TATCTTGAAGTTTTGTGTGTCTCATGCTTATGTTTAGGTCAATGGTCCATTTTGAGTTAAACAGAATAAGAAAAGTAAGTGAAGGAAAGCTTAGGAAAAGTCAGTGAAGTAAGAATGAAGGTAATTTTTCCAGAGTTATTAAATTGTTCCAGCCCTACACCTTGAAAGATTATTTTCCATGTTCAGCTACCTTGGCACCTTTGCTAAAAGTCAGTTTGCCTGTAAGTGTGGGCTTACATATGGATTCTCCATTCGGTTTCATTCTTCTGTATATATATATATTGCATATCAATACCACATTTTACCTATAACAATGGAACTTTATAATAAGTATGGGAATCAAGTTGGAGTGAGTCATCCACTGTATCTTGTTTTTTTAAAATATATATATTTTATAACTAGTTTGAAATTAACAGAAAAAAAAAACAAGAAGATAGTACAGAGTGACTACATACCCCACACCCAATTCTATTAACTTCTTACACTGATATAGTAATTTGTTACAGGTAATGAACCAGCTATAACACACCATTAGTAACCCAAGTCCCACAGTTTGTTCATATTTCTGTAGTTTTCTCCTAATGTCCTTTTTATGTTCCAGGATCCCACCTAGAAAACTACATTATTTTAACCATCATGTCTTCTTAGCCTCTTTTTAATTGTGACAGCTTTTCGGGCTTTCCTCATTTTTGATGACATTGACAGTTTTGAAGTTACTGGTCAAGTGTGCTGCAGGATGTCTTTCTGTCATATACTTTGTTTTTCTCATGTTAGAGGAGGGTTGGGCATTTGGGGGAAGAAGATCTCCCCATTGAAATGCCATTTCTATCACCTTGTGTCAGGGGCACATACTTTCATCATGTTTGCCACTGTCAACATGGACAAAAGATCCCCTTTCCTGGCTGAGGGACGGTTTGCCAAGTACTGTATTCTCTGAAAGACTGTATAGCCCATCTTTCAGGAGTAGAGAATTAGGCTCCCTCTCCTAAGGGCAGAGAATTTTCAAATTATTTAGAAAGCTTCTGCACAGGTGATTTGTCTGTTCTCTCCCATTTACAATTATATGAATACACCACATTTTATTTATTCTTTCATTCATCTATTGCATGTTGTGAATAATGTTGCAATAGGTATGGGGTTCAAATATCTATCAGAGAATCTACTTTCAATTTTGGTAGATAGATACCCAGAGTCAGCATTGCTGGTTCATGGAGTAATTAATTTTCTTGAGGACCCTCCAGATTGTTTTCCTAACAGCTGCACCATTTTACATTCCCACTAGCATGGCACAAGATTTCCAATTTCTCCACGTCCTCACCAACACTTACAATTTTTCTTTCTTAAAAACTAGTGGCTAACTTAATGAATGTGAGATGATACCTTGTTCTGATTTTCATTTCTTTGATTATCAGTGATGTTGAGTGTCTTTCCCTAGGCTTGTTGGACATATGTTTATCTTCTTCGGAGAAATGTCAATTCAAGTCTTTTGCCCTTTTTTGTTCCCATTGGTTCTGGGATTTAAACCCAGGGTCTCACACATGTTAAGCCTGCTATATCCCCAACTCCTGTGCATTTTTAATTGGGCTATTTGGTTTTGCTGTTGTTGTTGAATTATAGGAGTTCTTTATATATTCTAGATAATAACACCATATATGACTTGCAAATATTTCTTACCATTCTATATGTTGCTTTCCCACTATTTTCCTTTGATGTACAAAAGTGCTTTGTGGTTTTTTTAGAGGATGGAATTTATTTATTTTTATTTATTTATTTATTTATTTATTTATTTATTTATTTATTTATTTTTTCCTGGTACCGGGGATTGAACTCAGGAGCACTCAACTACTGAGCCACATTCCCAGCCCTATTTTGTATTTTATTTAGAAACAGGATCTCACTGAGTTGCTTAGCACCTTGCTTTTGCTGAGACTGGCTTTGAACTAGAGATGCTCCTGCCTCCACCTCCTGAGCTGCTGGGATTACAGATGTGTGCTGCTGTGCCCATCTAATCATCTTTTTAATATTTGTAGGATCAATATTGCATTGTCGTCTTTTTATTTATTTGTTTGTTTGTTTGTTTTTATGTGGTGCTGAGAACCAAACCCAGGGCCTCACACCTGCAAAGCAAGTGCTGTGTCACTGAGCTACAGCCCCAGCCCAGCATTGTCCTCTTTTATTCCTGAAATTTGCATCTTCTTTTTCTCATGATCATCTAGCCAAGTTTACCAATTGCATGAATTTCTATTACAAATCAGATTTGTTTCAGTAATTTTTCTCTGTTACTTATCTATTTTATATTTGATGATTTCTGTTTTTATCTTTATACTTACCTTTTTTCTTTCTACTTACCTCGTGTTTAATTCCTTCTTTCTTCTCTCTGAAAAAAACTTAAGATTATGGATTATGAATCTTTCTTTTCTATTAATGTAAACATTTAGGACATTACATTTCCTTTTTTTTAACCAGGAAATGAACCCACGGGCATTTACCACTGAGCCACATCCCTAGCAACCCCCCACCCTTGCTTTTCTAAATTGCTTAGGGACTCACTAAATTGCTGAGGCTGATCTTGAACTGGAGATCCTCCTGCCTCAGCTTCAGGAGTTGCTGGGATTACAGGCGTGCAACACAACACCTGGCAAGGCTTTATATTTCCTTCTATTCGAGCATAGTCCAAGAGGACTTCCAGTGACAATGGAAATTATTTTGTGCTACTACCCACATGTGGCTATTGAGCACTTGACTTGAATCTAAGAAACAGAATCTTAAATTCATCTTTAAATCTATATAACTACATATGTCTAACAGTACAGTTCCAAACACTGAGTTAATTTAATAATCACACATTTTGATTCTTTATTTCCATTTTAATTCAGCTCAATCTATTTTCTAATTGCTCTTACATGTTATTTAATTTCTAAATATTTGAGAAATTCCAAGGTTATCTTCTGGATATTTATTTTCAATTTAATATTTATCACAAAACACATTCTACAATTTTATCTTTTTAAATACATCAAGACTTCAAGGGCACAATATATAATCTATCTGGTGAATACACCATGCTAAGCACTTGGAAAGAATGTATAGTCTATAGTCATTATGTAAATGTCAGGCACAGTGGCTGATAACTGCTAATCAAATTTTTACATCTATGTTGATGCTTCTTTAGTTCTATCAATTGCATAGAGAAGAATATTGAAATCTGCCAAATATGATTATAGCAAAATGTCTACTCTTCCCTTACATTTTAATTTTATTTTTCTGTGTGTGTGTGTGTTGCTGGGGATTGAACCCAGGCCCTTGTAAATGCAAGGTAAGTACTCTACCAACTGAGCTATATCCCCAGCCCTCCCTCAAATTTTTAAAAAGTCATTATTGAATATACATACGATAGAGTTCAATAGTCTCTGCATACTTACAGAAGTGAGAATCCATCATACAATGCGACCTTTTGTGGCTGGCTTCTCTCAGCATAAAGTTTTTCAAGATTCACCCACCCTGATTGCAGCATGTATCAGTACTTCATTCCTTTTAACTGCCAGACAGTATGTCAGTGTGAGAATATAAACATTTTGTTTATACTTTTATCCCAGACAAGACATTTAGTTCTTCCTACTTTTTTTATTATGAGTAATGCTGCTATGTATATTCCTATAGTCAATTTTTTGTGCATATGTTCTCATTCTGTTGTGTTCATAACTAAGAATAAGATCGCTGGGTCATGTAGCAACTCTCTGCTCAACATTTTGAGAAACTGCTAAAATATTTTCCAAATGGTGGCACCATTTTAAGTTCACAATAAATGAGGGTTCTGAATTCTTCACATCCTTGCCTGCATCTGTTTACCTGCCTTTTTAAAAATTATTATTATAGCCATTCTAGTGGGATATATACTAGTGTCTCACTGTGGTTTTAATTTGCATATCTCTAATGTGTTCACAATGTTGAGCATATTTTCATGAGTTCATTGCCCACTTGTAAATTTTTATAAAAAAATGTTTATTCAAACAATTTGTTCTACTTTAGTTATAATGGGTCTACCTCTCACTAAGTTATAAAAATTCCTTATATATTCCAAAAAGTAGTCTCTTATATGATTTGAAAATATATTCTCCCAGTAAGTGGGTTGTCTTCACATTCTTGAGAGTGTCATTTGAAAAAAAAAACATTTAATTATGATAAGGCTTACTATATCAGAAGGGGGTTTAAATCATATTTTGGTGTTCTAAGAAACTGATGTATAATCCAAAGTCAGGAAAAGCTTAGTCTTATATTTCCATTTAAGGTCTATTTATTTATTTTACAGTAGAATGCATTTTGACATTGTACACAAATGGAGCACAATTTGTCATTCCTCTGGCTGTACATGGTTCAGTGTCACTCCACTAGTGTAATCATACATGTATACAGGGTAATAATGTCTGTCTCATTATAATGTCCTTCCCATCCCCACAGCTCCCCCCCACTCCCCTGACTCCCCTGTACATAAACCAGTGTCCCTTCATTCTTCCCTATCCCCCAGCCCCACTATGGATCAGCATCCGCTTATCAGAGAAAACATTTGGCTTTTGGTTTTTTGGGATTGGCTTATTGCAGGCTGCCTTGCTTTGTAGGTTATGAGGCTGGGAAGAATGTTCTTCAGCTATGTCCCTTTTTAATTTTGTTCTGGCTATTCTAAGTCCTTTGCATTTCTGTGGAAAGTTCAGGGTCAGCATTTCAATTTCTTCAAGAAGGGCTAGCTGGGTTTGTACTCTGGTTTTGTTAAATCTGTAGATCAGCTGGGAAGTAGGGCAATATTAACAACATGTCTTCTGATCCCTGAATGTGAGATTTATTTCCACTTCATCAGCTTTTCTTTACTTTCTTTCAACATTTTGTAGTTTTTGGTGTATAAGTCTTGCATATCTTTTGTTAAACTTAATTTTTTTCATGCTGTTATAAATGGAATTTTATTTTCCTAATTTCACTTTAAGACTGTTCTTTGACTTGGAAATGTTGATTTGTTCTAATTAGTTATACATGATACATTATGACACATCATACATAAACGGAGCATAACTTCTCATTCTTCTGGTTGTATATGATGTAGAATCACACCCGTCATGTATTCATATATGCAAATAGGGTAATAATCTGATTCATTCTACTACCTTTCCTACCCCCAACTCCCTCCTCTCCCTTCCGCCTAATCCAAAGTAACTCTATTCTTCCATAGCCCCTCCTCCACATTATTGTGAATTAGCATCCACATATTAGAGAAAACATTTGGTCTTTGGTTTTGGGGAATTGGTTTATTTCACTTAGCATGATATTCTCTAGTTCCTGGGTAGTAATCCCATATATATATATATACACACACACACACACTACATTTTCTTTATTCATCTATTGAAGGATACTTAGGTTGGTTCCATAGTTTAGCTATTGTGAGTTGAGTTGCTATAAACATTGATGTGGCTGTGTCACTGTAGTATGCTGATTTTAAATCCTTTGGGAATAATCCGAGTAGGATAGCTAGGTCAAATGTTGGTTCCATCCCAAGTTTTCTGAGGAATCTTCATACTGCTTTCCATAATGGGTGCACCAATTTGCAGTCCCACCAGCAATGTATGAGCATACCTTTTCCCCCACATCCTCACCAACATTTATGGTTGCTTCTATTCTTGATAATTGTCATTCTGACTAGAGTGATATGAAATCTCAGTGTAGTTTTAATTTGCATTTCTTTAATTGCTAGAGATGTTGAAGATGGAAATGTTGACTTTTTAATCCTGCAACTCTGCTGAGCTCATTTACTACTTCTAGTAGTTGCTTGATGGATACCTTAGGATTTCCCATATAGATTATGTTGTATATGAAAAGTCATAAATTTTGTTTCTTTATTTGCAATCTGGATGCCTTTCATTTCTTTTCTTAATTACCCTTGCTAGCACCTCCAAGACAATTTTGATGCAAACCTGAGAGAAGACTTTTGTCTTGAACCTGCTAATGGGGAATGTGTCCCATCATTCACCATTGATGATGATGTAAACTGTAGGTTTTCCACAGATGCCTTTCTTCAGACTTTACGTATATCTCTAAAGTTTTCTTCCAGGAACTCTCCATCCCACCCCTAAGGACTGCAGTTACCCCAGCCATCAATCCTCTGTTTTCCTATTAATCTGCTTTCAGTCTCTATGGGCTTACCTATTCTGGATATTACATATAAATATGTGACCTTTGTGTCTCATTTCTTTCATTTAGTATAATATTGTGAGGTCCATATTATAGTATGTAGTAGTGTTTCATTCCATTTTATGTTTGAATAATACTCCACTGTATGTACACACTACAATCCATTCATCCATTGATGGGACATATAGGTCATTTCCATCATTTGGCCATTGTGAATAGTGCTGCTATAAACACTTTTTTCTACCTTTTTTATTATTTATTCATAACTTATTTTTGTTTTCCATTTTAACCACGGTGAAGTGTAGAGTTCAGCACATTAAATACATTCACAACGTTGTACAACCATCAACACTATTCATCTCCAGAACATTTCATCATCCCAAACACAAAAACCCATTAAACAACTCCCATTCCCTTTATTACTGCCCACCCCTGACCCCAATAACCACCATTCTACCTTCTCTCTCCACAAATTTTTGACCACTGTAAGTGCCAATATAAATGGAATCATTTAATGGTTGTCTTTTTGTATCATTTAATTTAACATAATGCTTCAAGAAAAACATCAAGTATTTTACATAACACAAAGCACACATTTTATAGACAAAAACTATTAAAGCTTAATACTGTAATCAAACAGCATAGATGGCATAAATGGCAGTGAGATAGCAAGCACCTCTGGCTGGCACATTTCACTCAGTTCTCACAAATGTTCAGTGACACGGGTTCACGGGTTTTTCAGAATAAATTGGACTCACAACAGATAATGCAGCTTGTTAGTCTACAGGCAAACCTGGATACTCAGGTCTTCTGTTCCCATCCTTTTTTTTTTTTTTTTGTACTTGTAAATGGACAGAATGCCTTTATTTATTTATTTTTACATGGTGCTAAGGATTGAACCAAGTGCCTCACACATGCTAGGCAAGTGCTCTACTACTGAGCTATAGCCCCAGCCCTCCCACTCCTTTTTAAACTTATAGAGTGAGCTTCCTCCCATTCCACACCATCCTGTTGGTCAGGACAAATGAGACCCACGTTGGACAGAGTCAGAGAAGACTCCAAAGAGAAGTAAGAACTTGAACCAAACTTGAAAAACTAGCTTTTGCTGGGAAGAGAAAGCCCATTCGAGGTGGGTAACCTCAGTGACCCTGGTACACAGTTGAACTTGGTAGGAACTAGGCAAGGAAGAAAGCAGCAGGATATGGATAGGAACAGTGAGTATCCTAATCTGGTTTGAAAAGAACTTAGAAGAATCTTGTGGTGAGCCGTTTCTGCCGTTTATGTAAATTATGGTCGCCATTACATGATGGCGCTAGCTCCGCTGTGGTCTGTGACAAACAACTCCTTGTTTGGGAGAGTTGGCACATGACTTTTCATCACTCTATGAGAAAGCTCCACGTGGCTGCTTTGCATTGGGGCTTGAGATGCTTTATTAAGGCTGGGAGGGGCATCCGGAGGGAGAACTGAAGAAGAGAACTGAGGAGAAGAACTGTCAGGGGCCTGAATAAACTGCTGAAAGAAGATTCCTGAGTGTTGCGTCTTCCTTGCGGGCAAGGGGGCGCTACAAGTGGTGCCGAAACCCAGGAACCAGAACTTTCAGCAGTCAGGGGGGTGCACCGTAGTCCCAGGTAAGTGGGATCCGTGATCAAAGCGGAGAATCGTCCCAAGTAAGTGGGACCCGCGACCAAAGCGGGGCAACAGCTGCATTGTGTACTTTCGTTTTTACTTTCGCTTTTGTTTTCTGTGTGTCTCTTGTTGTGTCATTTTGTTTTTGTGTTTCTTGTGCTTCTTTTGTTGTTGTGTCATGGGTGCTGTGCCTTCCAGTCCGCTTCTTCTGGCCCTAGATGGCCTGTTACGTTCTAAAGGTCTGGAAGTGAAACATAGTACTTTACAGAGATTTTTACAGAAGGTGGATATCGCTGCACCGTGGTTTGCATTTTCGGGCAGCCTTACTGTACCTAGTTGGGATAAATTAGGCAGAGATCTTGACTTTGCTTCTGAGCAGGGCATATTAGAGGGTGGGGTGATACCCCTTTGGAAAATGGTCCGTAGCTGCCTTACAGATGGCAGATGTCAGGAGGCACTTACAAAGGGACAAGAAGTTTTAGAGCAATTACATGAGGAGAAATCAGAAACGGCAGGGAGTGAGATATCTCAGAAGGAGGGGAGTATGCAGAGAGTGAAACAGGGGAGGAGGCGCTTGTATCCAGATCTCAGTACGCTGCGCACTCCCCCATGTGAAAGTGGGTCAGAGGGAGAGGAGGATGAGGAGGAGGAGCTCGGGAGGCTGTCTCGTCAGCTAGAGAGTTTCACTATAGGAGAAGGGAACAGAGATAAGCAGGAGCTCAAGAAAAGCGATCCCCCGGATCCACCGCCGTATGGTGGAGGTATTTCGGGGAGAGCTTTCCATGCTCAAACATGGAGAGCATTTTTAATCAATCTCAAGTTAATCTCACAGGAGTGTTTTGTTTCAGCCTTGGAAACGCTAATTGCATTAACCTTAAGACCAAAAATTTGACTAACTGGGAGGACCCATTGCGGTCCAGTCAGGTCTCAGGGAACACTATCAGTGCTGTACTGAGCCAAGTAGTTTCAGGGGAGCAATCAGGTTCAGGGACCCCCGCAAATAGCTCTGCTTCTAACATAACTACCTTGGCTATTATCTCCAAGGTACTAATCCCAGTGCCTCCTTCTTCTAATAGTACTTACAATGCCACTCATTTCAAGGCCTCTCCTTACTGTACTCCTAATCTTGGTTTCCCTCCAATATTTACGCCTTGTCAGGATCATTCTTGGGAGAAACATCAAGTTGCTAAAGGTTTCTCCTCTTCCCCCTCTCTTAAGAGGTATGTTTATAACTTTAATAACAGTGCCAACTCCTCTACAGGAGTAGGTTGGTCCTGGTTTCAATGGCTGATTTCTAATGAGAAGGGGGCTTCAGCTGATATTTCTGCATTGGCTCAATTGCTGGGAGTCAAAAGCTGGCTGGCTAATGTTTCTGGCACTGTTAAGGAGAATGAACGAGGTAATAGACTTACATCTGTTTCATTCAACTCTTTGCTATATAATGCCACATTACCCCCTGCAATGGTCTGCGTTCAATCCCCGTTCTTGTTCCTTTTGGCTAATGACACCTCGTCGGGGATGCTTGACTGTTCTAATATTACCTGCTATTTGTCTGAGTGTTGGAATGGCTCCTGGACCACGGCAGTGGTTATGAAAATTCCAACTTTTGTCCCAATCCCAGTCACTGCGGACCCAGATAAATTCCCCATTGTTGAACTACTTAGAGTCCGCAGGGATTTTGGAATTACAGCAGCTATAGTGACAGCTGTGACAGTGTCTGCTGCTGCAGCGGTTACGGCCGGAGTGGCTATGGCCAGTCAAGTACAAACTGCTGCCACCATTAATCAAGTTGTTCAACAAACTTCCACCATACTTGAATCCCAAAATACAATTAATCAACATATTTTGTCAGGGATTTTAGCTGCCAACCAAAGAATAGATTTACTCCAAGCTCAGGTAGAAGAATTGGCTGACTTGGTGCTTTTGGGTTGTGTTGACCAACGTGCACATTTATGCATAACCTCTGTCAGATTTAATGATTCCAGGAATGCCTCCCGCATCATTGGCGAATATTTGGCTGGAAATTGGTCCATGGCAGCGGAAGACATGATCCAGTCTCAACTAACCCAGATAGCTGTCTTGAACAGTACCCGTGTCGATCCAGTGACTTTGGGTCAATTCACCGATTGGATATCTTCTGCTTTTTCCTTCTTCAAAGAGTGGGTGGGGGTAGGCATCTTTGGTGCAATGTGTTGCTTCGGTATGTTCCTCTGTTTGTGGTTTCTCTGTCGCCTTAAGGCCCGCAGTGCTCATGATAAGGCTATGATCATACAAGCTCTTGCAGCTTTAGAAAATGGCAACTCGCCTCAAGTCTGGCTTGCGCATCTTAAACAGTAAACCTTTGTCATGGTCGTTGCACCCCAAGTTATTATAACATTGCACTGGGATCGACATGACCTTCCTTGCTATTCTCTTAGTGTTGGAAAGCCCTTGCACTCTGCCGGTTTTACTGCCATTGCACGCAGATGGGTTTCCACACTAGTGCTTTTCTATCGTCTTAAAGTCCGTGCCTTTCTTTCAGGGTGCTGTCAACTTGTTTGTCGTTATAAACAGCCACAGTTCAGCCTCAGTTATCCCCCTTCGTCCACCATCGCCACGATACAGGATGCGAGGCAAAACACTGCACTTGAGTGATCCTTGACATGGACCTCAAGGAGAGCATGTCCTATTGCATGCGGGTTAGACGCGTTCACTCCCCGCCCCACGAAAAAAGGCGTCGGCTGATATGGTCTCGGGTCTGGGGAAGGCGCCTCCTTGGGACTGAACCATACATTGCAGCCACTTCTGCACAGTGGGGTAGGACCTCTACTCTCGCCTGTATTGTTTTAAGAAAACAAAAAGGGGGAACTGTGGTGAGCCGTTTCTGCCGTTTATGTAAATTATGGTCGCCATTACGTGATGGCGCTAGCTCCGCTGTGGTCTGTGACAAACAACTCCTTGTTTGGGAGAGTTGGCACATGACTTTTCATCACTCTATGAGAAAGCTCCACGTGGCTGCTTTGCATTGGGGCTTGAGATGCTTTATTAAGGCTGGGAGGGGCATCCGGAGGGAGAACTGAAGAAGAGAACTGAGGAGAAGAACTGTCAGGGGCCTGAATAAACTGCTGAAAGAAGATTCCTGAGTGTTGCGTCTTCCTTGCGGGCAAGGGGGCACTACAGAATCTTTTCTTTCATTCCCACCTATAAAGCATTTTCTTAAACAAAGACCTTTGTTCTTTTCTTCCCACTGCTTTTCCAGAGTATATAGATAAACAGAATTTCAGCCAACAGTTACATGTTCCCCTGGAGCTTCCTAGTTGGCATCTGTTATATTTGTCTTTTTCCCATGGCATCCTGGACTGAGGCCAGATGTGGAGGGGATGAGGTATCACTTAACACATATTAAAGTGAGCCAGAAATCCTGATAAATCCAACTAACTACTAAAGTGAATTTGCTTCACTTATTCAGTAACTCATGCTATAGACTACCTATGCACACTTAAAATTGATTTCCACAGACTATAAAAAAATAAAAATAAAAAGTAGCCTCAGTCATGAATGCTACCTTAACCACAATTTTCTAGAACTTGTTTCATTTTTTTCCAAAAAAAAATACTTACTTTATTTTATAGAGCAACTTTCTTAAACAAAAAATAAAAAAAAAAAATTGTGATTTTGCACACTGTTTTTGGCAACACTGACCAAGTATAAAGGATTTAAGCTTAACAATCACACAGATCAAAAGAATTTTTTTTAACTACCTAGAAACAGGAATCAAACCTGGGAAGAGCAAAGAATAAGTGTTTGTAATTTATGGATACCAATCATTCATCAGTAGAAGAATCATAATTTGGTCCTAGTGAAAAGATCTGGTCTACTAAGATTAAGTGACAAATATTTCTTTGTACAGTTCTATATGTCAGTTGAAGAAGTATCAGAATAGCACCAACATATGAATCAGTGAAAAACAAAAAGTTGTGATATCGGCCTCAGCAGTTGAAACCCAGCAAGCCCACTTAAAACTCAAACATAATAAGGCTCACCTTTCCCTGAAAGAATTTTTCTTTCCCAGATATAAAATATAACATATTAAGAGAAATGTCTTGCTTTTAATCCCCTTATTAAAAAAACTGAAATATTTTAGTGCACATTTACTTTGCTATATTAATTTTTAATAGACATTCACAAGGAATGCTTAGATTATAAGTAACATGGCACTATGCCCTAAGCTACTTATGCTGAACACCTATATAAGCAACATGAAGAAAACTTCCATATCACTTCATCCAGCAAAAGATGTGTGGTAGACAGCTAAGCCATTATTTACAGAAAGAAATCAGGCTCTTGGACCAAGCAGAAACTATAACACAATACCCAAAGAAATAAAGAATACCTAAAAAATTAAGGATGACCCCTATGCTTTTTTATCTTAAAAACGTACATTTTGCTTGTTTCCCTTGCCTATGGTGATTGTATACATTTGCTAGAGGAAATATCCAACAACTCTTATAAATATCCACAATTAGAAAACAGAAATGAAACTAGAAAATAATAACACCAGCCCCTAATTCAAGTTTCTACAACCACTGCCCTAAACCAACAAAAAAATGCAGGAATTTTTCAAAGGAATATTAAGAAGAGCTGATAATATGTAGGAAAATGCCACCCCATAATGTTTTAAGTACTAAAATGAATCACAGCACAAGAGAAACAAATGAGTAGTTTGTACTAGAGCACCACCCGCTGGTTACAAGTCCTCATAGCAAGTATGACACCTGGCCATAATTGGAATGGGTTGACTGTACTAATCCATTACAACAGCAGGAGCTTCTTACAAAACAAAACCACCCATATTATTTTATTTTCACAAGTAAAGAAAATAATTTTTAAATATGTCCAAAAGGATGAATTTTGGTAGTTTTGAAATACAATCTCCAAATGCTGTAAGGACTTATACTCAAAATAACATATAAATTATCATTTCAGCTCTGCCGATAAATAAATATTTAGGCAAAATATGTATACTTGCATTTCATTGCTAACAAAGAAATTATAAGTCTAATAATATAATTGTTAATGAAACCCTCAATGGAGTCTATCACACTTCCACCTTTGACCTGAAAAACATTAAAATACAGGGAGGAAATAAAATGTCCTGAAAACTAGATTGAAAAACATAGTTTCTAATAAAAAGTCCAACTGGGCACAGTGGCACACACCTGTAATCCCAGTAGCTAGGGAGGCTGAAGCAGGAAGATCACTAGTTTGAGGCCAGCCTCAGCAACTTAACATGGCCCTAAGCAATTCAGCAAGACCCTGTCTCTAAATAAAATATAAAAAGGGCTGGGGATGTGGCTCAGTGGTTAACTGCCCCTGGGTTCAATCCCAGGTACCAAAACAAACAAAACACAAATTCAAAGACCATCTAGATTACCATCTAGTGAAAATGTTTTCTGTAAGGTACCACAGCAGCTTTGTAGGCCAAAATATCTTTACCTTAATAAAATGTCCTTTTTATCCTAATGGCATGATATTTTGTTTTTCCAAATTGTTCTTGTGTTTTTTTAAATTCTAAGTTTCTTAAAAGTCTTGGAATATAAGAGAGTTATTTCTCCATGTATAATGCTGCCTTTAAGACACAGAAGTACACATCAGGGTCTGACATCAGTTTATACCCCATTTGACCTTCCTGAACTTGCTCTGTAGAAATTGAACTTCAGAATCCCTTTCTAGACATGATCCTACTCTTCTAAATAAGAATCCAAGAGTATGCTCCCGGCAGTCAGTACGGGATTCATGTTTCTTTGGTTTGATGATAATTATTACCCGGCCCACAAAAAGTGAGGTCTTTCCTTGCTCACACATGGTTGATTGCAGATAAGAATATGATGAGGAAAGTCACATTCCCACAGACATAAATTGCCAACACCATCTTTTTAAAAGCATGGCCCTGAAAGAAAAATTGAGATATAAAATAATGTACCATCATCAAGGTTTATGTCAATAAACATGAAAAGAAGGGCTTACCTCTGCTTCAGCTACAGTAAGTGACTGAAGGATCTGAATTCTATCATCATCCAATATTTCAACTGTCAAGAACAACATATGTTTATAAGTCCAGTGTTAAGCAGGCAAACTAACTCTCAGAAATATAAAATAAAACCCAATTCTTTGTGTGCACCAATTTCCAGGGTGTAAGTTCTCCAGTTTCAAGTTACTAAATCTTACAAACTTCCTGAACATTTATGACTCTCACAAATTGAGACATACTAGAATACAGCACACATCTGTCAAAGGACCTAAAATAAGCTCTCCTACTCAATAAACACACCAAAAGCTTAAAAATCTAAATCATTCTAATTTTACTTTTTTAATTAACAAATTAAAATTGTATATATATATATTTATAGAGTATCACATGATGTTTCGATATATGTATACATTGTGGAATTGCTAAATCAAGCTAATTAACATATGATAGCAATCCAAGTTTTAAGAATGTATGTATTTTAAACAGTAAGCCATAATTTAGTGGTCCTCAGCGATCCCATGTACATAACCCTGACAAAAGCCAAAAGTGGCAGGAGGGATACACTATTTGGCTCCTAAAAGCTGCCCAGCCTTCTAGATTCACAACATGTACTCTAGACAACAAAGAGTTTTTGTTTTTAGAAGATCACTTGCCTGAAAGTGAGAGGACACTTAAGCCTATGGTGGCTATAGGCATCTTGACCCTCCTTGTCACTAAGACCAAACAGAGCTTTCCACTGAAAGCATAAGAAAAGTAGGTCCTCCCAGCTATATATTTATGTACATGCCAACCTAAGCCACAGCACTTAGTAAGTTTATCAAATAGATAAAATCCGTCTGCAGCTCTGCCCTGTGTCGACTCTGGATCTCTTCTTCCTTCCTCTCAGAGTTCCCTCAACTCCAGGCACTCCAAATTCTCATGGGCACTGGCTCAGGTCAGATCAACATGCACAGTGAAAGTAGTTATGAAGAGGACTTCTTCCTTAAAACTTGAAATCTCTCCTTTATATTTTTACTCACAAATTCTAATACCAACATATACAAAAATAAATAAATAAATAAATAAAATAGAGCCACCAAGGCATAAAATTTCCACAACTGCTACCACTGGCTGAATTGTGAGCAGAAAGTGTTAGAGGTACCAAGTAACAGTCAAGCATTTAGTACCAAGAAGCTAATGAAATTCCAATAGTTTGTATAAAAGTGATTCTACACAGAACAGCTTTTAGAGCAGTTTTACCTTTTCGAGAGAGTCGGTAAGCATGTATCTCCAGAACAATCTCAGTCCCGATATGCCAAGTTACAAATCCAATCATTGCATAGGTTTTCCATGGATGGGGAAGATTCAATCCTGGTAAGTCCATTCCCAGGAACATTGCTGCCACTGAGTGTAAAAGAAAAAATGTTATATTCAATTATGGTCCCCACCAAAAGATAAAATTGTGTGTGAGCATTATATCAACTAAAACATACTAAAATTGGTGAGAGGAATAAGAAGAATATTGAAGACCAAAGAGTAGTTAATTCTTTTTTTTTTTAACTGTAAGACTACACAGGCAAGATAGGAAATTATGAGCTGCCTTTTAGAAAGAGGCATTCAAACTTTCCAGAAAGTTTTAAGTCTCCAGTGTAAGAAGGGGAAAAACTATGGACACCACTGACAATTGTACTCCCTCTTCCAGGCTAAATCCTATAGACCACAGAAATGTTAAGGGAGGAGGTGTCTGTATGCAGGTCTGCTATATAAGGCATCAATATGTACTGGGTAACCATACCTGCCTTCTGAAAGCCATTTCCCCTGGGAGGTACCAACCTATGGAAGTGACCTGGAGACTGAGGGCTTGGACCAACAGCCCCTCCTCAACCCAACTCACAAATGACCCTCAACTTGAACTGCTCAAATGTTTGCCTGTCAGCATAGCTTATTCTACTGGTAAAGGTAAACACTAATAAAAAGAAAAAGAAAGTGTTAAAAGGTGAGTTTTAAAGTCACTTTTAAAACTTTAAACTGAAATAATGACTTAAATTGTTACCCCTTGAAATTACTTTCTGGATTTTGATGTTTAAGGCTGATTTCTCCTCAACAACCAATTACTCCAATTACTAATGCATCTAAAAATCTTTTAAGCCAAATTACAACTCACAATATACACAGCCAGCAATTATATATGGATAAGTGGCATCACAATTACTTACCTGCTATTATTCTAGCAGCTGTTCCCACACTCCAATGAGTCCAGTTAAACATTTGCCTTCTGCCAAAATAAAGAACCAGTCCGTTTTCTTAGAAGTGACAGAATGACAATGAGTTCCCAAGAGAATAAAAAGCATGTAATTTTGCTTATTGCCTGAGAATTAGATATCTGAAATACATTTTAAAGTCTCTTTAAAGTAAATAAAATTTATCACTAGGTTTTGTAAGATGAAAAATGTTTCCACTCAAAAAGGAATTTGTTTGCCAACTAAGAATATCCACAGTAAGAGCATTTACGCAGAAAAGCTATCAGTACCTTGGGTCATGCAAAGGTGGCCTGAAGGCTGCCAGAAGAGGCTGAAGAACTGCTAATGCTGTCACTATACAGCCAAGATATGGGTGGTAACCTGCATGCTGAACAAAGTCATGACATATTAATAGTCTCAATATCTCATCAGTTTAAATCCTCAAGTTAAAAATAATAAATACAAATGTGTCCTTAGTGTTTTTCCATGGCTCTAAACATTCAATGATGATGATGATGATGCTAAAAATAAAAGGCAACAAGGTAGAACTAGTTGGTATCAATATGTCAAGAGCTGTCATCTCAACATGTCATAATGATTTGTGTGAACCTCTGTGTTTCCCTAAGTTGCAGGTACTACAACTCTGGAGCTTAGTAGAGTCTTAGTCACTCAATAAGCATCTGTTGAATAAATGAACATCCAGGTTTGTCACTGTACTAAAAGCTTATCTCCTCTGTTCAGATGGTTTAACTTAAGGAAAATATCAACATTGAATCTCAACAATTTCTATGATATTCCTTCCTTAGTGATGCTGTATGCTCCTCCAAATAGCAAGTAATTGGATTAGACTGCTCTGAACAATGACTTCACATAAACATTTGAGAAAAGGGCTGAGAAGATGCTCCAGCCTATAACATAATTAGTTGGAGAGATGCTATGGTCTGGGGTCACTGACTCCCATCCTCCAATGGGCAATAGAGTTGTGACGAGGAACAGCTAAACTAGGTGGTGTGCAAACTATGCTGGAATCTTTGTAAATAGGTGAACTAAAGGATGACAAAAGAACAATATAAAAACATGTTCAGATCTTGGACTCAATTATACACAAAGAAAAGTACAACCACAATGATGGAGGTTAAAGAACCTTTAATTTAAGAAATAACAGCCACAACAACAAAATTTTTTATATGGATTTAGAATGTTCTGGGGATTATCCAAAGTGTTTTCAGTTAATCAACTCCCAGTCCACACAGAAAAACTATGGATGGATACTATGCCATCCCTATTTCATAGATAAGTAAACAAAAGGATAGAGAAGTTAAGTAATTTGCCCAAAGGTGTCCCAGGAGATACATGATGATGCCAGGATTTGAACCCAAGAAATTTGGCTAATGAATAGAGCCCTTAACCTTCACACAGTCAGTCTTCTGTATCTGTGGGATCCACATTTGTAGAGTCAACCAACCACCAATGGAAAATATTTGAGAAAATAATTACATCTGTACTAAATATGTACAGACTTTTTTCTTGTTATTCCCTAAACAATACAAGTATTTGCATGGCATTTATACTGCATTAAGTATTATAAGTAATCTACAGATGATTTAAAGCATACAGGAAGATGTCTGTAGGTAATATGTATTTTACATAAGAGACTTGAGCATCTGCAGACTTTGGTACCCCAAGGAGTCCTGAAACTAATCCTTTCTGGATACTGAAGAACAACTATACTATTTTATTCATAAAATGCAAAGACTATTACAAAACAAGTGTTACCCTTTGTTATGGTTTAGATATGAGGTATCCCCCCCAAAAAAAAAACTCGTATATAAGACAATTCAAGAATGTTTATAGGTGAAATGATTGGATTATGACAGCCTTAACCCAAGCAGTGCATTAATCTGTGTTCGTTCTCTCTCTCTCTCTCTCTCTCTCTTATGGTGTGATGTTCTGAGCTGTTTTCCTCCACCACACATTTCTGTCCTGAAGCTCTGCCTTGACTCAGGCCCTGAGGAATGGAGTCTGCCATCTGCAGACTGGGACAGACTGAGACCTATGAAATTGTGAGCCCCAAATAAACTTTTCCTCCTCAATGTTGTTCTTGTCAGGTCTTTTTGGTCATAGTGGTGAGAAAGCTGCCTAAAACACCCTGTTGCAAATACCTGGTAAAATATAGTTCTGATGTCTCAATTCATATCAGACAAACTTTATTGGTTTAAAAAAAAAAAAAAAAACAGGTTGACTGATCCATAAACTACCTAAAAGGCAGAAGGGAGGTTTTCTAGTACAATCTATGATCCAGGATCCACACTTATTAACCCTGCAGTACCAACGTAAACTCTGAAATATTAAATTGTGAAATCAAATTCTGTCTTAAAACTGGAAGAGTGCAATGGAAGCACAGGCTCTGAACTCAGGCTTGTCACTATTCTCAATAAGCCTACTCATTGATTTTCTAAATATATACCAAGTACCATTATGTACCAGAATCTACTCTGGATGCCTGGGATAAACCAGGGATAGATCAGTAAATGTTCCAGCTCTCACAGAGCTTGCATATTAGCATGTGGACAGCACATAAGGAAAAAAGCCTGATAGATAAGTAAATTTTATGAAATAATATTTAAAAAAATGGAGTACAGGGCTCTCTGAGAAGCTGTTATTTGAGCAAAGACTTCAAGAAGGTGAGGGTATGAGGAAAGCTAAGGAAGAATCTTTGCAAAGATCAGAAAACGAGACTTTACAAAGCATGCCTGGCCTGTCTGCCATTGAACAAGGAGGCCAATGGAGAGGAGGAGGAGAATAACTGGGAGCCAAGCTATGGAGGTCAATGGAAGGACATGGGCTTTGATGCAGTACAACTGAGAAACATCAGAGAAACCAGTTCAGGGCAAAGGAATGGCATGATCTAATTTATATTCTTTTAAAAAAATTCACTCTGCCTTCTTTAAGAAAAGCAGACTGTATATGAGCAAGGATTGAAGTGATAAGACAGGTGACTACTGTCAAAGTTCAGGCAAACGGTGGTGATGGCTCAAATCCACACAGTAGAATCAGGGATGGTAATTATGAGTGTTGCTTTATGGATGTATTTTAAATATACAGCTAATAGGGTTTTCTGATGGATTAGATATGAGATGTGCAGGAGAGCACACTTACTAATTCCAAGATTTGGTCTAAAGATGGAACTCTAACAGCTAACATGGGAATGGAGCAGGTGGAACAGGAAGGGGAGAAAAGACCAAGAAATCCATTCTGGACATGTTCAGTTGAGATGTCATAAACATGCCAGTAGAGAACATGAGCTATACTTAAAATAGATTTGTGAGCCAAGGCAAAGGTCTGAGCTGGAGTTAAACCATTTGGAATAAGCCTTAGTTTCTACGTTTATAATATGGCATTATTTCATAATGCCTACTTCATCTGGCATTTAAATTTGAAAACACAAGGAAAGCACTTAGCATAGATGGCCACATAGCACCGATGTAACATACAGCTTGGTAGTAATCACAGTCCGAGGAAACCACTTACGTTGTTCATGATCCATAAACATCACACTTTGAATTTTCACCACTCTATAATGAAAAACTCACTTAAGCTATAGATGTACATCTGATGAAGCCTAAAAATACATTTCATTACCAGGTAATCTGTGCTGACATCCTCACCCAACCCAACGCTCAAGCACTGAAGACAGTCATCAGATGACCCAAAAAGAAAATTAAGAAGGATGCACAAAGAATGTCTTTTTACCCATAATTCACCAATGAAACAGAAACCTGCTTTGGTATCAAAATGGATTTATGTAAAAAAATCCTGTTTAAGATGTACTTACCCAACTCCAGCCTCCTCTGTATATAAAAGGCATGATGAAAGCAATGCAGGTGAGCACAGATGTGGTAAGCATGAGCAATCTATGCACCTGCAAGGTGAGATGACAAAGTGAGAAAAAGGCAGCTAAATGTGTAAGAGAAGGAGTCAGTGCGATGGTGGAATAGGATCACAGGGTAGGATTCACAGAAGGCTTGCACCTGACTGACATCTAAGCACAGCTTGTGGTCAATAAGAATAAAATTTTAATATACCATTAAACTTTAAAGAAAACTCTAAGCTGCCATTCTCAGCATTCAAAAGTATTTACTAAGACTTCACACACACAGAGCAGCAGGAATGCAAATTTCACACATGGAGCACACTTCCTTGCCAAGTCCTTCATTTCCTCCCAAAGACATTTATTAAGCTCCACCACGAGGCACAGTGCTAGACCAGGTGCCATGAGGCAGTAAAGAAACAGAAAATACTGTCTCCTGACGAGTTGGGGATATCAGTGAGTAGCTACATAAAAAATATATGAAATGTACAATTCACTGTACAACTCAAGAGAATATTAAGAGTGAAAATAGGCTCTGTTAATGAACTATGGATAACTGATGTGAATCAAAACTATTCCAGGGAAAGGAGATAGATAGTACACTCACCTTCAATGTATCTATATATGTCATTATAAAACACACACACACACATACACATACACACCATACTTTAAGATAGCAAAGAATTTGAATTGAAAATCAGGAGGCACAGACTCTTCCATTTGGGAATATCCACATGAGCAAATTGGAGAATAGAGGGAGAACAAGTAAATACAAGTGAGAAAGAGCATAACCACAAAAACAGGCAGACAGAGAGCAGCAGCCAGGCACATTGCAGCAAGGGAGAACAGATAAAACAGCCCTGCCAACCAGTAAGGAGGAATGAGGTTAGACAACAAATGTATATGACTATGAAGGCTACCCTCTAATAAAGTCAAAACTATTCCATTAGCAGTATTTTTTTCTACAAGCAAGCATCTTCATTCTAACTCAAAACAAACTCACTGATCTTCCACTATATGTGCTAATCTGTCATCCATGACCCATGAAAGACAAGGTTGTTTTGCTTGGCTGTGAAGGGCACTTAACTGACTCCTGCTTATGTTCCCAATAGAAGACTAACTCCACATCCTTTGGGAAGGACAGCATGAAAGGAACACCTTCAGTTTCTCTTCCCACCCACACAGGGATAATTTGGTAAGTCAGGAATAGCCCAACATTTGCCCATAAACCAAAGGCAGACCCCTGCTCTGCTATGCAGCAAATATCACTATTTCTTTCTTCGCTCTCCAGCTTCCCTTGACTTGTCTTTCTTCAGACAGTGGGTGAATGCTCCTCTAGCATCTCCCCTCACAAACAGAGGTATAATGTCACCTGGATCCCAATGGCTATGTTACAAAAGGACAAACAATCCAGCCTGCCTTTCCACAAAACTGTCTTTTAGTCATCAAGCATCTTGTCTGATCTCAATTGTTAGGAAGCCAAAGGGAAAAAATAAGATCCTAAGCCCACAAAATAGCTAAAATTAAAAAAAAAAAAAGAACAAAACACACACACTTCATGTTGTAATGTTCACATAATATGTAAATTACATTAAATACTTTTTTCCTCACCTACCTGAAACCAAGCTGCTTCTCCAAGGAAGAAAGCTTTTGACCAAACAGATCTGAAGAACCGGGCAATTAGAACCCCTATGCTAACAGTAGTCATCCATGCCACAAACATTAAGGCACCTACAGGTGAGAAAAATACAATGGTTGACATCACAAACTAAGCTGTTTCTTAAATGACCAACCCAAATGCTCAGAAAGTATAAACAGCCAGCAAAACAAATACGACCTAAAAAGAGCCTATGTACCAGCACTTACCACCACTGCTAACCTTTCATTGGCCCTACTATGATCCCAGAAAGCTAAGTGTTTTCCACATATTAATCAAAATGACCCTCACAACAATCCTCTGAGGTATTTTGCAATTATTATTCCAGTTTTATTTTTCTGAATGGGAAAACTAAGATACAGAGAGATTAAATAGCATGTTCAAGTGTACAAAATCAGGATTCTAACCCAAACTGGCTTCAGCAACTGTGTTCTTCAGCATTACACTATGCCTGTCTACAGTCATTTCAAAATCTTCTCACATCTCATCCCCTTAAGCTTAATTGTGGTGACATTTGTAGATAACTCTGAAGCATATAAAGGGAGAATACCAAAGAAGGAAAATTCCCCGAGGCACTCGTGTTTTCTAAGAGCATGCTTACACTATACAATTTCCCTATGTTAAAACCCCATCTTTACAACAATAAGACAGGCTACTTTTCAAAAGGAATCAAGTTCCAATCTAGAACCAGAGGATAGAGAGCCTGGTGTCCAGGCTGTTGCTTTCCTCCCTGGTGCTTTTCCTCAGTCAAGAGCATGGGGGCTATGCACTGTACCATTTCCCCATCATCATCATATACTTACACCTTGATCAGTTCTTCATCAATAAATCTGCGCTTGTGAAGCCAAACTACTGTCATAACCAAACAAAACCAAAGACCATTCTTTCATTAGCATTTACCTAAATAAATGCCAAAAATCATGGTCTCATAAAAGTTAATTTAACTAACTCAGTGATACTCAACCGTGGCTGCAGTTAGAAGCAACTAGAATACTTTTTTTAGCCCTACTTTCTACTTTTTAATCAAAATCAGCAAGCATTAAGATCATTAATCTACCTAAAAATGTTTATTAAACATAAAATATTTTTGAAAATTTGCTAAATTATGCCTGCTACCATTTAGTCATCAGTAAGTTTATTCCATAAAGTATTAATAATTCCACACAAGAATCTCACCATGAACCTTCAAAAGGAGTGAAGATCGGGATCCCCCTATGTTCTTAGGATAATCTGTCACATTATGTTTTTCATATGTAATCAAAGGTTGCTGAGAGTGCTTATAAATTTGACCTGAAAAAAAAATTTTAAACTTTTAAGATAATAAAGAATTAGTTTCTCAGGAGAGAAGGACTTGAGGGATGGATATAGAGGAGAAAGAATCTTTCTAAAGGTAATAAAAAATAATTAAATATCTACAGAGAGGTCATTCATCTGTGAAAGCAACATAAAAGATATATGCAAGAGCACACTCTCCTTCTGAAAAAAAAAATTAGAGATAATTCAATCCACCAAGAGAGATGAATCTAAACAAGAGCTAGAAATGGAAAATTTATGATAAAAGATCTGCTGTTGTGCAAGAAATGACTTAAGCAAAAAGTCAAAACAATACTATCATGGTCACAAACCCTGAAAATGTCAAATATAATTCTTGAAAGAGAATACATATTTTTTAAAAATCTACAAATTATTAACCATCACCTACATCTAAAATCCTAGAATAAACTAACAAAAATTGAACCTGGGAGAAGAGGGTGGAGAGACAAAGCAAAAGCAACTTGGTGATAAGGTATTTTGGCATACGGTCAATTCAGAGTGAGTTTGACTCACAAATCAAAATCCGAAATGACTGTGACATAAACAAATTGAGGACACATTATTAGTGTTTTTATTTGTACTTATTATATATAAAATTAAATGTGGGAATGTATAGAATTATTCAGTGTGTGTGTGTGTGTGTGTGTGTGTGTGTGTGTGTGTTTTCATTCTAGGAATCTATCCTATAGAAAGACCATTTTTTTTAACCAAAGATTAATAAAAATATTCACAGCAACTTTTTTATGCTGTGATTATTGTAAACAAACTAAAAAAATGTTCATCACTAGGAGAATGAGTAAATAAATTATGGAACATACATATTTTTAGAATACTATATAAGTGCAGAAATAATTTAAGAAATTTGATTAACACATACACAGTAACCTCTGTTACACACAAAATAAATATTTTGTGGCCTGATATATATTAGGCCACAGACTATTTAATAGTTTCCAAAAAATTATATAAGCTACATGTTATATCATCTGACCAAAATGCAAAACTAAAAAATAACAAAAGTCTAGAGGAAAAATGATTCACCTAGATAAATGTATATAAACTATTCTTTCTAATAACTCTCTGGTTAAATAGGAAATAAAACTAAAATCTCAAGTCTTCTTAGAGATGTATAACAATGAAAATATGTCATATCAAAACGCATAGATATAATCAAGGTAAAGACAAAGTATTAAAGCCATCATTTAATTTGAGATGCAGGGGATCCAACATGGCGGCGAGAGGGGAGGCAGCGCTTTCAGTACCTCCTCAACAACGGCGTCAGAGAGACTCATGGATACGCTTAGATTCGACCTGCTGAGAAACTCCTAGCAAAATTCCACTAAAGAGAGACCGGCCGGGAATCGGTAGGATTTTTGGAGGTGACAGTTTGCGCTAGACGAGTGAATCTCCGCCAGCCGCTGCCCGAGCGACTCGGCGACTGTCGGCTGCCTGCACCGGCCCCCGCGTCAGGGCGGATAGCCTCCGAGGCGCAGCGCAGCAGGAGCGGTGCAGGGACTCTAGGAAGAGGTCTCTCGCCAAGCCTTCATGAAATAGCGAACCGGGAGCTGAAACCAACCAGAGACAGACCAGTCCCACCCCTCCCTTCGGACACTCC
>NW_026000076.1:129783-137064 GCF_001458135.2 Marmota marmota marmota | reverse complement strand
GAATTTGCAGGGAAATGGATGGCACTAGAGCAGATTATGCTAAGTGAAGCTAACCAATCCCTAAAAAACAAATGCCAAATGTCTTCTTTGATATAAGGAGAGTAACTAAGAACAGAGTAGGGACGAAGAGCATGAGAAGAAGATTAACATTAAACAGAGATGAGAGGTGGGAGGGAAAGGGAGAGAAAAGGGAAATTGCATGGAAATGGAAGGAGACCCTCAGGGTTATACAAAAGAACATACAAGAGGAAATGAGGGGAAAGGGAAAAATAATACAAGGGGGAGAAATGAAGGTCAGTAGAGGGGGTAGAGAGAGAAGAGGGGAGGGGAGGGGAGTGGAGGGGGGATAGTAGAGGATAGGAAAGGTAGCAGAACACGACAGTCACTAGTATGGCAATATGTAAATCAATGGATGTGTAATTGATGTGATTCTGCAATCTGTATATGGGCTAAAAATGGGAGTTCATAACCCACTTGAAGCAAAGTGTGAAAGATGATATATCAAGAACTATGTAATGTTTTGAACAACCAACAATAAAAAAAAAATTTGAGATGCATTTAAAACAACAAAATGTAACCTATGAATCCATAAAGGTCAATAAAGTCCATTGAGTTTATGGCAACTCTAACCATCAGATAAAAGAAAATATCAAAATGTTAGAAATTAACAAGGTGATATAGCTACCAATA
Source organism: Marmota marmota marmota (assembly GCF_001458135.2). Classification (NCBI taxonomy): domain Eukaryota; kingdom Metazoa; phylum Chordata; class Mammalia; order Rodentia; family Sciuridae; genus Marmota; species Marmota marmota. The sequence continues at coordinate 136,374 of NW_026000076.1, read as the reverse complement.
TATACTTATAGTATATATAACTACACACAATTTTAAATCAGCCAAAAATAATTCCAACTCTAAATGAAAATGATAAATTTCTGGGAAAACAGAGAATTACAAAAATTAAACAAAGAAGTAGTAACTCTGCAGAATAATAGTAGAATTTTTTTATAGTAAGCCAAGTATTTTCATCCACACTCAGACTGTTACATATATGGGTTCCACTTACCATTAAAATAATTTTTATAACTTTAATTTTTTTTTAATTTAAACTATTTTAGAGTTCATTTTATAAAATTTGCAGTACACTGATACCCAAACTAGTATGTGTGAATTCACATAAGCACACAATGCACATACAATTCACCAACCATAGACCAAAATCACTTATTAATATAGATGGAAAAAGCTTAAACTAAATATTAGTGAACTAAAATTATATATTAAAAGAATAAAACATGACCAAGTAAGACTTATCCCAGGAATGTGAGGATTATTCTGGGATAATTTGTTCTGAGAAAATGAGACAATGCAATAAGACAAGAATGGAAACAGGCTATTAACCTATTGCTGTTTTCATATATCACATATATCCAGAAAACCTAAGAAAATCAACTAAAAGAGTAGGTGGCTAAATTCAAGATGAATACTCAAAAATTGGTAACTTTCCTAAAAGCCAACAAACTAGAAAATGGATGAAAAACAATCTCATTCATAATAGTTTGTTTTAGAAAAAAACTATTACTTAGGATAAAAGTAACAAAAAATACATAAGCCCTATATGAATACATGAATAAAACCATAACACTTCACTGAAATATCCCTACTTATACAGAATCTAGATAAGAAGGATATCCTAATATGTTCAGATAGGAAGTTATTATTATGAAGTCATTATTCTCCAAATTAATCTAAAATTTCATTTCAATTTCTATCAAAACCAATAAATTTTTCATTAAATTTGACAAATCATTTCTAAAGTTCATCTAGAACAGATGAACAACAAAGAGGCAAGAACCTTTGACAAAAAAAGACTAACAGCCAGGCATAATGTCCCACATCTGTTGTATCAGTTACTTGGGAGACTGAGGTAGAATCATGAGTCCAGGAGTTCAAGGTCAGCCTGGGCAACATAACAAAACCCCATCACTTTAAAAAAGAAAAAGAAAAAAAGAAGAAGAAAGAAGGAGAAGGGGAATAATAATAATAGTACATATCTAGTTTGTTTTTTATGAATGTGAAAATACTCTATGTAAAATTCTTAGACACTGACTGACACTCTATAAACACTGAGTAATTTTATCCATTATTATCATTTAACAAAGAAATTATTTTCAAACCAAAACTGTTGCTGCTGGTGCAAATAAGATTACATGATTTAACTAATATAACTATATGTCACCCACAATTAATCTACAAATGTTCCTAAATTTTCTCTAATACTGAAAAGATACTTTATCCTGCCTCAAACTTTTTGAAGCTCCACTTTACCAACTGTAGAAAATCTAAACCACATAATAAAAATTCAAGGCTTTTCACAATTCTGCCTGCTCTGCCTTTCCTGCTCCTCCTTTTCTTCTACCTGATCCCTGACTTTCTATTCTATATGCCCACATTCATCATTTTCAAAGAGGCTACATTCTCTAAGCTTGAGGGCAATTGTATCTCTCTAAAGATGAGTGACTAAATACTACCCTGGTATTTCCTGCATGTCCTCAAAGTATCATTTGCCAAGATCTTAAACAAAATCTAACTGTTCTATTCATATGAGTTTTTAAAGATAAGTAAGCATTCAAATATCTAAAGGTGCATCAGAGTTATGAGAAAAGATGAAGGGCAGGAAATACACCACACCAGCAAGGCAGTGCCAGGCATCCTTCTCCATGGGAAGTCTTCAAACCGCTCATTCAGCTGTCCAGGAGCCTTCTCTTTACCTCCTCCCCAACTCCAGGACAAAATTCAGGTCTAAGGAGATGAGACTGATATTGGGCAGGTTTTCCCATAAGATTCAACCTTTATTACAATTTCAAAGGCACTGTTTCTAGGATCCCCACCAAGACATGCTCATTTCACTGTACTCAGGAAAACCTAAAGATATGTTTTCTTTTGTTTTTTCAAGGTATTTAAAGTTCTTCTGGTCCAAATGCATTTTAGCAACCAGAGAACATTCTGATCATAAGCCATGTTGCCTTGTACCCAGCTGACACTCTGTAGTTCTCAAACAAAGCTATGTTAACCAAAAGTCAGATTTTCAGGCAAAACGGAGAAGGGTTAAAACTCCTTATTCACAAGTGTGTACCTAAAAATGAGCAATTACAAAGTCATTGGGGGAAAAAAAAAAGAGGAAAGGGAAGAAGAGAAAAGAACTTGCAAAAATAGTTTTTATCCATGTACTTACCATCATTAGCTGTACCATCTGCTAGAAATATGTAGTAGCTTGTGTTTAGATCAAATCTATTCTTAACCCCAGGAAGGGTAATGTTTCTTCTGAAAGAACACTGCATAACACCATCCGCCAACCTCCAAGCCACAGCCTCAAGAGGATCCTACAAACACACACAATGGGTCTTCTCAGCACTTCCCAAAGATGTGCAAATATAATATGTTCAAAATCCTGTTCATTTCCTTCTTTAAGATCATAGGTGCATGTTTCATCTGCAATGTTATTGTTTTTGCACTTCCTCTTTGAAGAGTACAAGAAGCATTTTCTCCCAGTTTGTCTTTATCCCACTTGGCAGAAATATAATTTTTACTTTGAGCCAGAAACCCACAGTCCCTCTACCCAGGTTAGAAATTTTTGCAGATGTGCTAATTCCATCTGGCACTAGCACACAGTCAAAAATACTTGAGAAGCTAACAGGTAACACCCTAGTGGCCTCATGCAACCTGTAGGTGGGGAGAAGTTCCAAGCCACCTGAGGGGATGCACAGTGATGTCATTACGTGATAGCTACTTCTTAGTCAGACCCCATTTGCTATGTCACTGAGTAATAGCTACTGCTCTTCAGAGCTCATTTGTTGGTCAATTGCCCTGTGAAAGAGAAACTCCTCAACAGAAATGGCATAGATGCCACAATGGGCACACAATGACATTGCCCAAGGCACCATTCTTTACCATACATGTTCCTCTTTCTCACCAGTCAAGAAATAACTGCTGTCACTAACATAAGTCTCTTCTTTAAAATACCTGTCTGCAAACTTTTGAAAAGGGGCAAAACCTCTGACCATGTTAACAAACCATAAAATACCTTTTTATAAGATGCAACAAGCATTTAAGTGACATAAGCAAGACTTCATCTTTTCCTATAAGAGAAACTTATGCTTTCTAAAGTGCAGAGAAGTTTCTCAGAGATCACTATGAGAGAGAAAAGCTGCTGCCAGGCCCTTGCTGGGTTAAGCTGATGACTGTGGGTGTCAAAGACTATGTTTGCACAGCCACGCCAGTGACAGCCAGATAGCAGGAAGGTACACAGCCAGGCAGAGGTTCCCAGAATGTTCACACTCACCCTAGAGTCCATTACAGGGTGACTTCGCCCTGAAAAATGTGCAGGCTGTACATGAACAGTCTGACCTTCATTGATACACAAATAAGCATCATCATTACCCTGAAAAACAATTGCAAGTGATAAAAGTTTAAAGGTATTTTTAAGAATCCCTAATCAAATATTATTTGATGCTTTTAGACATACTTTGCCAACTCAAACATAAATCATGAATTGTAGAGAACTAACTGTCCAATTATTACTTAAAATTTCTTAGAATATAGAAGCACTCAAATTTCAGTGTGAAACGAGATCAAAATAAATGTTTTGCAGGGCTGGGGTTATAGCTCAGTGGCAGAGCGCTTGCTTAACATGTGTGAGGCACCGAGTTCAATTCTCAGTACCACATAAAAATAAATAAAACAAAGGTCCATTGATAACTAAAAACAAATATTTAAAAAAAATAGAGGTATTGGAGCTGGGAATGTTACTCTGTGGTAGAGTGCTTGCCTACCATATGTAAGGCCCTGGAATTAGCTCCAAACATCACAAAAATAAATAAATAAAAATTAAGCATCTAACATGTTTATATGTCTATAAACCCACCACTAATTGATGCCACTATTGGTGTCTGTGTATATTCAAACTTATTTGTATTTATACCTATTTTTTCCTTAATCAGATTTGTTACCTCTTTTTCACTTAACTTACCATGAACATTCTTCCAGATATTTACCTGTGGATAAATATCTATGTACTACATAGTTTAATAGCTAGGAATACACCGCATCATATAGGATATTTTTGGTAATTTTTAAGATGGAAGACATATTGCTACATAATGCATACAGTGAATAGATTATACGTTATAAAATTGAGACAAAAATATCTGATCTCAAGAAGATTTTTTTTTTTTTGCCACTATAACTCTTGTCTATCCTTTAGTTTCTAATATACCTTAACTCAGAAAGTTAGATCTTATTCTTGTAAGTGACTATTAGAGGGCAGGTTGCAACTTCAAAGTACCTTTAAGTAATGTACAAAAAATAATCTTCATTTTAAGTTATCATCTGTAGACCATAAGTTATCTCATTAGGTCCTTCATGTGCTTCAGTCAGTTCCCCCCTCCACTTTACCTTCTCCTTTTTTTAAGAGATAGTCTCTCTATAAGGCCCAGCTGACCCTGAACTCCTGGGCTAAAGCAGTACTCCAGCCATCCTCCTGAGTAGCTGGAAAGACAGCCGTGCCCCACCACACCCAGCTCTCATCACTAACTAACTTCTTAAATAAGATCCAAGACTATCAGATTAAAATGATTTTGCTATAAATTCTACTGTGAAATTCCAACATATTTCTCTACTTTCAGACTCAAATGTATTTTAACATGTTCCACTTTTTAATTAAAGACTCCCAAGGACATAATCTTAGCCAAGCAATTATTCTCTGTTACATGACTTTAGAGTTAAATCAGAATTACTAAAGAAATTTAGAACAGAAATGATTTAAACCAAGCATTGACAAACTAAAGCCTGTAGATCAAATTCAACCTGAAGCTTGTTTAATACAGCTCATGGGCTAAGAATAGTATCTACAAACTTAAATGGCTTAATAAATTTAAAAAAGACTATTTTTTGAATGAGAATATCTTAAATTCAAATTCAGTGTCCATAAACGTTTTACGGAAACACAGCCACACTGATCCACTACGTATATCTTATGGCTGCTTTTACATTTCTACAATGGGACTGAGTAATTGTGACAGAGAACACATGGCCAACAAACTCTAAAATAATTGTATTGTCCTTCAAAGAAAAAGCTTGCTGAACTCTGATCTTAAACAATGTGTGTTTTCTAGAATATCTACCATGAATGAGACATAGGAATTCTTCTGTTTTTTTTTTTTTTAATAATACAATAAAACAGTTGCTTTTGAGGCAGACTGATAAGAAGTCACTTACAAGGAGTCTCCCCAAATATTGGGTAAGAGGAAGACAGAGAATGGGTAACTCAGTCCTCATTACTTCAAATGAAAAGTTAAGAAAAGATGTTACCACAATCTTAAGCTCCATGCAGTTCCAGAAATTCCAAGTGTGCAGCTTGGAACCACACATCATATGTCCCACCAGTTTCATGTGTGGTGGCACAAGCCAGTAGTTCCAGCTACCTGGGAGACTGAGATGGGAGAAATGCTTGAGCCCAGGAGTTCAAGACCAGCATGGCAAGACACCTTGTCAACAACAAAAAGTTCCACCAAATCCCTAGGATGAACTGAAGCTCTTCCCCAAGTTTGACCCTCTCGATTCAAACATTTAAAATCCTATGAGAAAACACTCTGAGAAAATTCGGTGATGGATACTAAGGGAGAAATAAAAATGGCTCCAATATGGCTGAGGAGGCGCCAATATGGCTGTCTCCTCAGTGGAGAAGACAGTTACAACAGTACAGGAAATATGACAAAATAGAAATTTAGGAAAAGTGCTCTGAAAAGACAAATTATAAATGGCCAGATAATTGGAAAAAGCTTATCCAAAAAGACAGTAATTAACCAGACCTTAGAGAATACGCATATTTAAATGAGGACAAAGTAGAGCTCAGATTAAAGGCAAGGTTTTCCAATCTCAGAAATTTTTAAGACAACAGGTATAAAAAAACCTGAAAATTTTAGGAAATAGTTTTGTTAGCTAAAATATATAAAGAGGGGAGAGAGCTCTAAGACTAAAAATTCCAACGGGCATTTTCCAAGGCTTTGAAGAGTATTGGGAGCCATGTTAAAGAAAAACAATTTTCTTATTATTACTAAACATTCATCAAAAGTTTGGGGGATATATTTGACATGATCTCAGTTGTCTTGGGAAGAGAATTCCAGCTGTGTGAAGAATGAAATGCTGCTGGGAGTGGTGGTGCATGCCTGTAGTCTCAGCAACTCAGGAGGCTGAGGCAGGAAGATTGTAAATTTGAGGCCAGGCTCAGCCAATTTAGCAAGGTCCTAAGCAATTTAGTGAGATCCGTGTTTCAAAAGAAAAAATAAAAAAGACTGAGGTTGTAGCTCATTAGTAAAGCATCCCTGGGTTCAAATCCCCACTACAAAAAAAAAAAAAAAAAAAAAAAAAAAAAAAAAAAAAAAAAAA
>NW_026000076.1:91495-128796 GCF_001458135.2 Marmota marmota marmota | reverse complement strand
ATATATTTTTATATATATATATATATACAGATTTGTATAGACTTTATGTTATTTACAAAATATCTCAGACGGGGAAGATTTAAATACTAGGAAGTTCAGTTAAAATTCAGAGATTAGCAAGTCATCATTAGCAAAAATACGGAAAATTAGACTGTTCATCAATTAGTGATGATGTTCAATACTAAAACAATTGCTATCATTAATTTACAAACCAAATTTTAAAAAGGTATGATTTAGGTTACTAATCTGTATTCATAACATCAGATACCTTCAGCATTTAAATGTATATTATATACTCAAAAAATAGCAGGTCATAAAAATATACCAAAAAATTTAAAAATAACAACCCAAAATAGAAATAACCACTTTAAAATATATTTTGAAGACGATTCATTTCCGCCAATTTAGGCAAACAGGTGTACAAATGATTTTACTCATTAAATAGGATTGCTCTGTAAATCAACTGCACCTGCATAATTAAATCTTTTTTATAAACATTTTTGATGAGCACTACACTAGAAAGAGATAAGATTTCTAATAAGATAAACACATCTTGAATTAGAGCTAAAGCTTTTATGCCATTGGTGCCTACAATTTGGTACAGAAATAACCAGACTACCTGTTGTCTATCTATTACCAGATTCAACACAATGATAATGTCCTTCCCTCCTCCTTGCAGGCTTTATGTGACCAGTAAAAAGAAATGTGTTGGTATATGAACACATCAATTTGAGCTATAAAGTGACTGAAATGAGTTGTTTTTTAAAGTGACTAGAGTATTTATCTAAATGAGTACTATATCTCAGAGATGAACCCTAATGAAATTATAAATTTATTCAACAAGGCCTTTGGATCCTTTTTGACTCATCCTCAGAATTTCCTTCATAGCCAGTTATAGCGCACTTACACAAGCATTAATTACCCTTTGTTTTAGCTTTATACTTATTTGATTTTTAACCCCATTTTATTATTCCTCTTATGCACAAAACTTGATTGTTCCTGCCTGCACTGAGAACACCCAAAAGAACAGGCTACAGTTCTGATAGTAATTACAAATGGAAGAAGAAAAACTATTTTGAACAATTGCAGCATTATTTTCCATAAAAATATATAAAGCTTCCCACAAAAGCAACTTTAAATGGTAAAGATTCAAAATTTCTTTAAAAAAAATTTAAGCACATGACATACTTTGTGTAACACAGATTTAAGATATAGCCTATTGTTCATGCAAGAGGGTAGCATGTTCATTCTGAAGCCAAACAGTAAACTGTTGGAATCATATACATATACTGAAATGTCACTACCTAAGAAATGTTACACTTGACTTCTTGTGATAATTGAGGCAGGTACACCAGGACCAATATGATTAAAGTACACTTTTAGAGACAACATTAGTTCTTCTATTAGAGCCATGTCAGAGTTCCTTTTCTTTCTTTCTTTTTTTTAAATTTGAGTCCCCAAAGAAGTGGTGCTAATTTTATATCCTGACAGGAAGAAAACTCTCAAAAGACTCTTTGCCTTTGCTAATGTGGCAATCAGGAGCTTTCTCCACTGGTGGTCATCCAGATCCCCCACTGCCAACTCTGCTTGAACAGGACTTGTCCTGGCAGAAGGCTCTTCTTCCATCTCCATGGGAAATCAGGATGCTTATGCATCACGTTGCTCTTCCACACCAAAGCACAAGGCTGCCACCTACAGAATCATTTAATCCATTCAGCACCACCCAGGGGGAGCAAGAATCAGCTGGAACAAATGCTGCTTTCTGCATATCTGACAAAGGAGCCCACTGGTGATCAGTCCATTTTGCCTGCATACACAGATTTAATTCTGTGTGTGTGAAATACATTGACGACTACTAAAACAGGAACACTGAGAGCAGGAACACACACTTTAGTTCTGGACACTTGAGTAACACTATGGTTTGGAAAGCATTACCAACATGACATTTTAGGCACAGTTTTTAACCATCTTCCTGCTTTATCACAAAGAGACAGACATCAAGCAGCAAATCTACTGGAAATAAAATGATCTTTCCAACTATTCTTAAGACAGCCTGTTCTTGAAGGCATAATTGCCCAAATGTTAAAATCATGATACATTTAACTTGGAAATGTCCAAATTAGTTTCTCCTTTCCCACTCCACCCATAAGTATGATCATTTGACTCTGGAAAAAAGAGCTAATCTACTGCTGATTAAAGCTCACTCCAGTGATTCTCCTTTCATTACCACTTATGTAAGTGAGAGGAACTAACCATCCATCGGTCATGAGAAAATGCAAAGGATAAATAGCCTTCTCCGGGACCACTCATTTCAACCATCACCGAATGGTCATGTTTTGTGAAGGACAAGAAGACACAGGCCTGCTCCTTCTCTGGGTCACAGCTCAAAGGACTTCTAATACAGAACTTCTTGTTCCCACAGTCTGAGGCACTGAACTAGAAAAATGACAGGAGGGAAAAAAATCTTAATTATTAAATAAGCAGTTCATTACCAATCACAGAGCAGATGCTACCTTAAAGTATGGGTTTTAATGAGAAAAAATTTTCATAATAAGAATTCAAACAAGGGAATAGAAGACACATCACAAATTGAAATGACTGAAACAGTAATTAGACTTTGAACTTTTAAACTTAATTTTAATTAAGATTGGAAAAACTTTATACTAGTTTGCCTGTAATGATACAAGAACATTAAAGTTTCTTCAATACACAAAATATTTCACATAAGTATGTTCTAGAGCAAAATTTCTGGTAAATTTTGAAACTTCTTAAGGAATATGTCCATGTTAGCAATCTTGTCTAACAAATATCCTCAGAAACAGCATTTTTAAAAGCAGACAAATCTTGGCAAGTTTTTATAGTTAGATCTTGAATACTGCTTTCAAAATTCAGATTCAAATAAGATACTAAATTTGTAAAACTGTAAAGTAATAGAAGAAAATAAGTTACCCTGATATGTAGCACCATTCAAATATTAATAATTTAGTGGGGAAAGGAAAAAACAAAGATCTACAATGATTTAACCCAGAGCTGCTTGGTATGCTATATAAAAGGAAGGGTCTAAAAAAAAGTCAATTCTATAGTTTGACAGACCAAATAAGTTGACCCTGATAGAATGGCTGTGAGTATATTTCAGAAGCAAGCTAAATATTAACTTTAGATAAGTAGGCTAAAACTGATCACAACGAAATGAAGAGACCAAGCCACTAGGAACTAAGAAACATGACTTTGATCTCTATTCCCTCCTTCACTCCATCACAGTAGCCAAAGGATTGATGCCCTTTACCTTCAACTGCACAAGAGGAAAACTAAAAAATCTAAATGAAACAGAACCAGAGGCTTCTTCTAGCACTAAAAATGCTAGAATTCTAACAATTCTTAAAGAACCTCCCTATAATTAGAGACAACATGCTTAGCACAAAGAAACAGTAAAAGCTCCTACAAGAGCTAATGCCTTTTATGAGTCCATGGAAAAACAAGAATATTGTCAGCAAATTCCTACTAGAAGCTCAAGTATAAACTCTTCATTCCCTTATAGCAGCTTTCAAGTAAGCATTAAGAGCACAGTGAGAGCTCTACAAATAACAGACATAACTGTTTACAATCAAAAAAGTGCCACTTGCATGATAACATCATCAAACATAATGTCATACACATATTTTAAAATGCAGAAGAGAAGAAAAACAAAATAAGACTAATCTTACATAGGAGTATTTACTTAGTCGTGACTACGTGAACAAAGAAATAAAGACAAAAGAAGGACAGAAAGAGAAAAGGGACTAATGTTTACTGAATATCTATTAAGTGCCAGGCACAGTTGGGAAACCTATATTCACTATTTTGTTCAATTCTTGCAGTGTATTAAAAGAGAGATATTATTGTTTCTGATCCTATAAGCGAAGAAACCGAGACAAAAAATTGAGTAATCCCTTGAAATATCCACAAAAACTAGGAAAGTCAGGGTTCAGGCCCCAAGCTTATTTTCTCAACTGTAACAACCTGCCTCAAATCACTCTCATTATATCCACTTCTGAAGTAAGCAGTCTAATTTATCAGAATTTCCTTCAGTAGAACACTTCTTCCTAATATTTCACATACCCTTTCTAAGATGTTTTCTCAATCATAATTCTTTTGAATCAGAGGGTCTAGATGAAATTCTAACTGATGAGTTGCAAGAAACTTTCTGGGGTTTGGCATATAGAAGTCCTCAGTACTCATTATGAAATAGGATATGAGTTATACTACCACTTCAAGAATCTCCCTCAAATCTTGTCTAAATTTAGTTTAAGATTCCTCTCTGTGTTTGACTCTGGACCACAAGGAAGGAAAGAAAGAAGGAAGGTAAGAAGGTAGGGAGGAAGGAAGGAAGGAAGGAAGGAACTTCCTCAAATTTATTTATTTATTTATTTATTTATTTATTGTGTGTGTTTATTTGTTTTTTTAAATATTTATTTTTTATTTTTTTAATGAAAATATATTCACTTGTTAGTATAGAGTACTTGTGAATATTATAACCACACTTTCATCATGCAGGGTGTCTTGCATTTCCTTTACTCCAACCTATAAATCATAATGTTGCCACGAAACTTCCTTCAGATTTCTACAGAGATTCCAAAAACTTGCTGCCACAACCCAGACCAGCTATTTCTCTGGGCACTTTGCCAAAAATAGAACCACAATTTCCAAGAAAATTTTTTTTTTCTATTGTATTTTTAATTGCATTTGGTGAAGATACAAAAATGTTACTTACTAGTTTGGTTAAACGGGAAACTGGAGTTGGTGTTGACAAAGGTGATACTGTGGCTTTAAGTGTTGTAAAAGGAAGTGCATCTGGTTGTGAAATTATCTGACTAGGAATCTTCACCCAGTAGATTTTATACTTCTCAACAACCGTGACTCTGAAATGCAGTACCAGTGAGATTAGATAAAACACTGATTATGGTCCATCATAATCAAATCAAAGCTTTAAAGGAAGAAAAGGTGGTGGTGGGGGGGTGACCTGGAACATACAACTCATCGGAGGCAAATCTCTGACTCTCTTCCACTCCATCACTAGATGAACTTGAATTACTGTTTCCTCCACTCTTCTCTGTTCTTGCTTATCTGTTCTGTGGACATGCTAACAGCACTCATGAGTGTCACACTCAAGGACTAACCTGCACAGATTTCTGCTCCTTGATAAATAAAGAACAAAGTACTACTCATTTCACAGTGTATCTCTCACATGCTTCCAAAGGGCATGAAGAGCGGCAGACAGTTACTACAGAGGCTGCAAAAGCAACCACCAACTCTCACCAGGGTCACACTCCTGTTCTCACATTCACCTAACACACAGGTGCAAAGCTTTGTTACTGTGTGCTGGGGGGTCTGTGGACAAAGTTGAGCAGAAAACAGAGACATGTCAGGTGAGCAATCTTTCCCTTGAAATATGCATATGCGACACCATTCTTCTTGTTTGTTTTTTGTTTTTTTAAAATAATTTTTTTTATTTTAATTTGTTATATATGACAGTGGAATGCATTACAATTCATGTTACACCTATAAAGCACAATTCTTTATATCTCTGTTTATATACAAAGTATATTCACACCACTCGTGTCTTCATACATGTACTTTATATAATGATGTCCATCATTCCACCATCATTTCTAACCCCATGCCCCCTCCTTTCCTTTCCCACCCCTCTGCCCTATCTAGAGTTTGTCTAATCCTCCCATGCTCCCGCTCTTAACCCCACTATGAGTCAGCTTCCTTATATCAGAGAAAATATTCGGCATTTGTTTTTTTGGGATGGGCTAACTTCACTTAGCATTATCTTCTCCAACTTCATCCATTTACCTTCAAATGCCATAATTTTATTCTCTTTTATTGCTGAGTAATATTTGTATATATACACCGCATTTTTTTAATCCATTCATCTACTGAAGGGCATCTGGGTTGGTTCCACAATTTAGCTATTGTGAATTGTGCTGTTATAAACACTGATGTGGCTGCGTCCCTGTAGGATTCTGTTTTTAAGTCCTTTGGGTATAGACCAAGGAGAGGGATAGCTGGATCAAATGGTGGTTCCATTCCCAGTTTTCCAAGAAATCTCCATACTGCTTTCCATATTGGCTGCACCAATTGGCAGCCCCACCAGCAGTATGTGAGTGTGCCTTTTCCCCCACATCCTCACCTACACTTATTGTTTGTATTCTTAATAGCTGCCATTCTATTTGTAGTGAAATTTAGAGTAGTTTTGATTTGCATTTCTCTAATTGCTAGAGATATTGAATATTTTTTCATGTATTTGTTGACTGATTGTATATTCTCTTCTGAGAAGTGTCTGTTCAGTTCCTTGGCCCATTTGTTGATTGGGTTATTTGGTTTTTTGGTGTTTAGATTTTTGAGTTCTTTATATACCCTGGAGATTAGTGCTCTATCTGATGTGTGAGTGGTAAAAATTTGTTCCCAAGCTGTAGGCCCTCTATTCACCTCACTGATTTTTTCTTTTGCTGAGAAGAAGCTTTTTAGTTTGAATCCATCCCATTTATTGATTCTTGATTTTAATTCTTGCACTATAGGAGTCTTATTAAGAAAGTTGGGTGGAAATTAGGGTCTACTTTTTCTTCTATTAGATCCATGATTTCTAGTTTAATTCCTAGGTCCTTGTTCCTCTTTGAGTTTAGTTTTGTGCATTTTGTTGGTTTAATTTCATTTTGTTGCATATGGATTTACAGTTTTCCCAGAACCATTTGTTGAAGAGGCTATCTTTTCTCCAATGCATGTTTTTGGCGCCTTTGTGTGACACCATTCTTTACATAACTCTATGACATTCCATTTCCACTTGTACACAGAAGTAAGAAAATAGATATTTTTATAATTCTGAGAAGCAATGCAGGGGTTTACTTTTCTAACTATCTAAACTACAAGTGGTATTGCTGCAAAAAGGTACTTTGCTTTTTGGTACCAGGGATTGAACTCTGGGGTGCTTAACCACTGAACTATATCCCCAGTCCTTTTCATTTTTTATTCTGAGACAAAGTCTTACTAAGTTGCTCAGGGCATTACTAAATTGCTGAGGCTGGCTTTGAACTTGTGATCCTCCTGCCTCAGCCTCCCAAACCACTGGGATTACAGGCATGTGCCACTGTACCCAGCAGGAGCATACATATTTTAGAAAGTGTTACTCCTTATATCATGTACACTCAAGTATTAACTGATGGCTCATATGAGTACTAAAGTAGTGCAATATGTCAATCACTCAACAAATGTCTACCATGTCTTAGACTAGATGCTAGGTATATACAGGTGAAATGAAACAACAAAGAAGAAAACAAACCATTGCATCAGTAAGATGGTATCATTACTATACCAAAACTCTCCTATAAAGGTGAAGGTCCAATAGCATAAAAAATAACACAAAATATAATTACTCAATTATATTGGCTAAAAGAGATGGAAACTCTTCTACTCACAAAAATTGTATGTGATTCGGGGCACTGCTTGGAGCATTCCAGTAGACTTTAATTTCTGTTTTTTTGGATGAACTTGTGTGACTCACAGCTGATCCCTGAAATAAAGTGGAAAGAACTATCATTCAATGAATACCTCAGCATAGCTGGAAATGCTATCATATTTCAAAGTAATCTATCACTGTATGACCAAGGCATTATGGTGAAGATGATTTTAATTAGAACAAGCACTAAGGTACACAATAAACGAATGTGGATTGGTTATATTAGAAATTAGCTCTGTAAATAAAATAATCATCCGAAATTTAAGAAAACTGAATGGTGTCACAAATATTGGGTGTGTTAATGCTTTATAAAGCTTGCTCATTATTTCATTTACATTATAAATTCATTCCTTCCATAAATAAAATGCAGATTACTCAAAAGAAAACTCCCTGCCTCCAAATACATAGCATGATAATTTAGTAATTTCTTTCTCTTAAACAATCTTGTTTCCTACTTTTTTTTTCCACCTAGCAAACCCCTACTCCTACTTTTAAAGCCTAGCTTAGAGATCAGCTCCTCCAAGAAGCTCCATATAAATTCCCTCCAGTCTGTAGGTGGCCCCTCTGGCATGCCTGCCATCACCCTGGATAAACTCTACCACACTATCTTACTTAGACATCTGTCCTATGTCCACATGCTCTCCTTTTGTGTCTTATCTCCTGTGTCCATTGGTTCTACTGATGTGTAAGGGTGTGGGTTCTTCAAGGAAAAATTAGAAGTCTCTTATTCATCACTTTATCCCTTGCAAGTTCCTGGTGCAACAAATGTTTATTAAATGAATGAAAAAAATTCTAAATTCTACCCTAAAATTCTATCTTCAATACTGAAAGCTTTCAAACATCAATATAAAATATGATATAAAATATCACAAACTGTAAGCTCTTCAAGCTGTTGCTGTATCTTTTCTAGGATGCTGATGTGTAAGTATATATCACAAGTTAAACGGGGGGAAGTCTGATCATTGTGAATCTACATAAATGTCTGCAATACATGGCTAAGGTCATCATGCAACCACCACCCCATCATGAAAAGACCCCAAGGAGAGGGATGGAAAACAACATGAACCTGGATATCTTCACAAGTCAGAAGCTGTGACATTTGACTGTCAATCAACGTGAAAGAGCCAACAGGAACACCACTCAAATCCTCAGCATTGCGAGCTTCTAGGAGGAAGCCTTTAAATGGTGGTCCTGACAAAGCAACTAAGAAACAGATTAAAAGATTTAGTAAGATTTAGTAAGACCCCAAAAAGGAATGTTTAGAGAAAGTGCAACCAGTTAGAATCAGGTACACATGTACAAAACAGCTCCTGAAGAGAAAACAGTAGAAATGGCCCTGCAGATAAAGAGTGTCTAAACTATGCAATGCAGGGCACTCACTTTGTGAGATACCAACAGCCATTTTTCCTCAAGTGGGAAAAGCAGGTGATAGTCACAAGGCAGTCGATAGGGCTAAGTGAGTATGGAAAAAGCTAGATAAAAGTAAAAATGTCTTTCTTTATTACAAACCCCTTGGAGTCTTTAATATTCTACTATGACAGGAGATTCTTGGGAGATATATTATATCTAATACACAGATATAAATAAAAATCAATCAATAATTTTTTCTCCATATACCCTTGTTGTTAAAGAGCACATATTAATAACTTTGCATGTTTATAGTTGCAGAAAATAGTTTGCAAAATGCTATAATCGATATATCTTCAACAGTTAGCCCACATTTTGCCCGAGGGACTGAGGAATCATAAGATTTCTGTCTTCAAGACAGAAAAATGTTCATTATATTTTAAACAAGATAAAAACAAACTCTAGGGCTGGGATTGTGGCTCAGTGGTAGGGTGCTTGCTTAGCACATGTGAGGCCCTGGGTTGGATTCTCAGCACCACATATAAATAAATAAAATAAAGGTCCACTGACAACTAAAACTATTTTTAAAAACTCTGTTTTCTTCTTCTACTGAGTTAATAGTAATATTAATAAATAAATACATTAACTAATGATTTAAAACTTCTTCAGAATAGGGAATAGATATACCACCTAAGTCATAGGGTCATCTGGAATACACAAAAAATGGGAAGACGAGAGTATCTTCTAACCAAGTGACTGAAGAGATTTAAAAGAATAATTCAAACCCAATAATAGTCAAGATGCATAGGACAGTAAAAACAGAGTGAAACCCAAGTGTAAATAATCATTCCCAGCACAGTACCTTCGACCTGATCTCCTGGTCTGAACGTCACCTGACTGACTGTGATGTGGTGAACAGGGTCAGCCTGTGGCCTGTGACCATGTTCAGGAATCATTCCATGGCACGACTGTGTCACTTTTCCACTGGGATAATTAGCCACAGAATTAATGCACAATAGAAATACGAAGGCACCAGGAGTAAATCCAGGAGCTGCCATCTTGAAAAGAAGATTACAAGCAAATCATTTTCAGATATAATTAAAATCTAAAAGCTTTTACAACACAGGACAGTAATTCTAGATAACCACTTACCTTCCATGTTCACTATCCCTATTCTCAAAATATGTACTACAAGGAATGTGTTTCGTGAAATGTGACCTGGATTTGAATCTCAGTGCTACCATATAACAGCTGAGACTTTGGGCCGATCATTTAAGCCTCGACTTCCTTACCTGAAAAATGAGGAAACTAAGACCCTCTTTTCAAAGTTGTTCAAATAAAATGAAGATACAACCTAAAGTCTCACAAGATAACAAATGATAGCTTTCATTAGTATGATGAGGATAATAAACTGGTCCAATAAAAACAAAGGTTTTATTTCACTTCATCTTAGAAAGCTAAAAGATCTCTCTCTTCTGGACCTAAACATCACCACTTGAAAAAAATCTCTGGTATGACTTCTCTCAACTTCCCATTAAACTAATCATGATGAAAAGATGGATTATTAATTTTCAATACTGAAAACTAAACAAAGCAGACAACCAAGTTCCAGAGACAATATTTCTAGGACCTATGGTTCCAGATATTGCTAAATTAAGAAACACAATGGTCAGCCCACACCATCTTCCTCTGACCAGCTGTGTCCTAGAAAACCAGCTGCTTTATGCCAGTTCCACCCTTTTCCAGCCCAGATCAGACACTGCAGCTCAGGAAGACACTCCGAACCTGAAAACCACAGCATTCAGCAAGCCTGGAGGAGCTGGGCAAGGACAAGTTCAGAGAGTTAAGACTGTGGATAGGCCGCAAACTGAAGGGCTCAAGAAGCAGTTCATTCTCCACAGAAGTGGAATTTTCTAGATTATATATCTAATCATAGACAAAGCACCTTTAGAGTCCCTGGAACAAATTACCATTTTATAATTATGTAAATAAAGAAAAACAAGTTAATTAGAGCCTCATCTGGTGGGGTTTTATTAGTGCTTAACTGACTTGGAGAAAGGAAAGCCCAACTCCAGCCCACTAGAACCATCCCACGGGTTAGGGGTGGGATGACTAAGAAGGAGGTGTTAATAGTCACAGCCAAGGGGCACAGGGGCACTGAAAGACTCTCTGAACCTACTCACAGCTCCCCCCTACTCTCTACCTCCACATTATAAAAGCTCTATTTACAGCAGTTTCTTTTATTCAGTGCATCACAACCAGCTATTAAAAAAAAATTACAAGGCAAATTAAACAGCAAAACATAATTTGAAAAGACAGAACAAATATCAGAACCAGACTTGGATATAGCAAGAATGTTGGGATTATCGCTGGGAATATAAACAATTATGGTTGAGATGCTAAGGGTTCTAGTGGATAAAATAAACAGCATGCAAAAACAGATAAGCAAGGTGAGCTGAGAGGGACATCCTAACAACCCAAGGGAAATGCTTGCAACCCAAAACATGGTAACAAAAATTTTTAAAAAATGTCTTTGATGGGTTTATTGGTAAACTGGACACATTTGAAGAAAGAATCTCTGGACTTGAAGATAGTGCAATAGAAACCATTAAACTGAAAAACAAAGGGAAAAAAACGAATACAATATCCAAGTACCATGGGACTACTGCTAAAGGACTAATACACATTTCCAAAGAAAAAAAAAGAAACCTAAGAAATACTTGAAACAATAATGACTGATAATCTACCCCATATTAATATCAGACACCAAACAACAGATCCAGAAACCTTAGAAAACACCAAGAGGGATAAAGTTTTTTTAAAGTGCGTTTGTGGCATATGTGACAGCTAGTTTATATGTCAACTTGATTGGGCTAGAGATGCCATGGTAACTGATAAAATATTATTCTGGGGTATGTGAGAGTATTTCTGGAAGAGATCAATATTTCAGACTGAATAATGAAGATCTCCTCACCAATGTTGGTGGGCATTGTCAAATCATATGGTATACAAAAGGAAGAGGAAGGGTGAATTCCCTTTCTTTTCTTGAGTTGGGATATTCATCTTTTTCTGCCATGGGATATCAGTACTCCTGGTTCTCAGCTCTTCAGACTCCAGGAAATATAACTGTAATCCTCCCTACCCTGCAACTGCCCAGTTTCAGGCTTGGAAACCAAGGAAAGTTATCAGGGATAAACAGAAATATACATAATAATAAAGTAGTTGATTATTCATAAAGATACAACAATCCTGAATATATATGCACCTAAGAACAAGAGCATCAAAATATACAAGGCAAACCCAGTAGAACCACAAGCAGAAATAGATAAAAACCACTATTTTAGAAGGAAATTTCAACAATCACCCCTCCCCCATCAGAAACTGACAGATCCAACAGTAAGGACATAGCTTAACTTAACAAAATCATCAGTCAATAGGAGCTAACAGATGTTTATAGATATTTCACCCAATGATGGAAGAATACACATTCCTCCCAAGCTGACATGAAATATTAACCAAGATAGACCACTTTCTGTGCCATAAAACACAACTTAACAAGTTTAAAAGAACAGAAATGACAAAATGTCTGGCTCTCAGATCATAAATGGAATTAAACTAGAAACCAGTAACAAAAAGACCACTGGAAAAAATCTCCAAATGCTGGAAACTAAACAAAATGCTTCTAAATAACATAGGGTCAAAGAATTCTCAAGAGAAATTAAAAATTTGAATTAAGTGATGAAAATAGAACTTATTAAAATTTGTGGGGTGCAGCAAAAGTAGTGCTAGAGGGGAAACTTTTGAACTGACTGCATTTATCGTTTTGTAAATAAACCCTATGTTGGATCAAAACTAAAATACAGAAAGTCCTGCTAAACCCCAGAAACTGTGCTAGGGAATTACACACATAAACCAGTTTTGCACCCTGTATCAGGATCTACCAAGTAGACAGCATAAGGTCTGATAGTACTGTGTACCTCTTTTATCGAACATCAAAGTTAAAGA
Organism: Marmota marmota marmota; assembly: GCF_001458135.2. Taxonomy (NCBI): domain Eukaryota; kingdom Metazoa; phylum Chordata; class Mammalia; order Rodentia; family Sciuridae; genus Marmota; species Marmota marmota. Next base: position 115,946 of record NW_026000076.1, on the reverse strand, counting down.
GAATTCTACTTGTCTAAAGATAAGCAAAGGAACAAATGAACCAATCAAGAGGTTCAGGAAAAAAAAAAAATCTTTACGAGAAGAAAAGCACAATATTTCTCCGTAGATTTAGAAGAAAAGAATAACTTTTTAAATGGTTGATGACTAGCCAGGCATGATGGCACAATGACTGTAATCCCAGCAGCTCCAGAGGCTGAGGCAGGAACATTACAAGTTGGAGGCCAGCCTCAGCAACTAAGTAAGACCTACACAACTTAAATAAGCACTGTCTCAAAATTAATAAATAAATAAATAGGGCTTGAGGTATGGCTCACTGGGTAAGCTCCCCTGGGTTCAATCTCTGGTACCAAAAAAATAAAATAAAATGGTTGATTACTATAGGAAACAGAATATTTAAGAAAATTACTGCTAAAAAGCGGAGTATTAGGAGAGTTTTGGGTGAAAACCTTGGTTTCCATGTCCTTTTGACAGGGAATGATCTGTTGTTAGAGGTGGACCTGATTTTAGGACCTAGCAATATGCACAGAAGATCATAGTCACAGTCCAAACCACACAGTTGTGGCCAAGTTATTATAGAGATTAAATATCGTCATGTGCCATTTAAGCTAAAAAATGGTACAATGGGAAAAGTTAACTCAGTTTAGGAAATATTTATTTGGCACTGACCTTCTATGAAAGTGGAAACCAGACTTGTTGTCTATTCTCTTCTATGCACTAAAGCAGATAAATAACATGAAGCAAGTCACTAAGTTTCCATTTCATTCACCATTTGCAAAATATAGCCAACCAACTAAAAGAATTCAAAGCCACCCTCAACAAATGTTACGATTTGAAAGCAAATCATAAAAACATATTGAGAATAATTTAAATAAGAAGTACAAGAAGGATAAGGGAAGTAGGTAAAACAAAGCCAACTGCATTCATTAAGAAATACCAACACTACCAGACAAGGTGCACAGGCCTGTAATCCCAACAACTGGGGAAGCTGAGACAGGAGGACCAGGAGTTCAAAGCCAGCCTCAGCAAAAGCGAGTTGCTAAGCAACTCAGTGAAACCCTGTCTCTAAATAAAATACAAAATACAGATAGGGTTGTGGTTCAGTAGTTGAGTACCACTGAGTTCAATACCTCTGTACCAAAAAAAAGAAATACCAACACAACATAGAAATGCAAAGGAAGAACAGGACAACATTAGCTTCTTTGTTCTTTGTTAAATGCTCACTGTTCCAGATCAAGTTCAATTTTCTTAATAATGGCTAATGATGGCTTTCCATTCATTAAGAAATACCAACACTTAATGGTTTAAATTTTAAACTTATTAGACAACCTCTATCAACAATATCATAATTATGACAGGAAAAGGAATGGGAGTCATTCAGAAACATTTAAGCTAAAATTATGGAATGTTGATAATAAACTATTATGAGAATATCCTTCAAGCACAGTTATGTGGAAATTTTTTTAAATTATTAATATTCACATTCTACTGCATATATTAAAACTTATAAATTATTCTTATCAGTCGAGGGCAATGATAGACCTATTAGTTTTAAAGATTAAAAGAGAGGTTACTTTGATTCTCTAACTGAAATATTCCCCAAACTGATAAGATTTTACAGTTTTCTTTCTTGTCTAAAAGGCACTTAATAAAAGGATGAAATAGCTGTTCATACCTTATTCTACAAACATTTCACATATGGATAATTCCTCAAAACAAATGATGTAAATACAAAACTCTTATACTTAAATGAAAATGTAATTCTTATTGTGATCTTGGCCCACAGAGGCAAGTGATATTAATCAAGAAAACATTTTTATTACAACAAAGTAAAATTAAAATAAAAAAGAAGAATCTAATAGAAAATGTCTACATGTAAGAAAGTTATTAAAGGAAGATGTGTTAACTGAAGTTTTATTATTCTTTTTAATTTTTTTAGGTGTAGATGGACACAACACAATGCTTTTATTTTTATGTGGTGCTGAGGATCGAACTGGGTCCCGCCCATGCTAGCAAGTGCTCTACCACTGAGCCACAATCACAGCCCTATTCTTTTTAATTAATTGCTAATGAAGTGTATTTTTATTATGTGACTCTAAGCATATAGAAGAATAAGATAAAATGGGGGAAAACATGTTTTTAAAAACCATATCAGGGCTGTGGGGCGTTACTCTGTGGTTAGAGCACTTGTCTAACGTGTGAGGCCCTCATTTTAATCCCCAACATTGCAAAATTTTTAAATTTTTTTAAATTAAAAAATTCCAGCAAGGCACAATGATATGCACCTGTAATCCCAGTGGCTGGGGAAGCTGAGGTAGGAGGATCACAAGTTCAAAGCCAGCCTTAGCAACTCAGCAAGGCCCTAAGCAATTTAGCAAGTCCCTGTCTCAAAATGAAACACAAAAAGGTAAAAAGGGCTGGTGACGTGGCTCAATGGTTAATGCCCCTGGGTTCAATCTCCAGTATCAAATTAATTCCATGCAAGACAATTAAGTTAGCAAATAACTAATCAAGTCATTTATATTACATTCCAGTTCTAGCTCTTATTACTAGTCATTATTTTAAATTAAGAAATTAAAGGAGTTCAAAAGTTTACATTCAGACAAAAAATTGCGGGAATTCAGCCCAGTAACCACCCACTCTTCTTCATATGAGTGTAGCAAACACTGATGGTGGTGATTGATGGGTGAGTACATATAAAGAATGAGCTTCATAGATGCAAAAATAAGCAAAATGCATCACTATAAATTATGTAAATAGTTTAGGAATTTGGAGATTTATTGTTTTATTTCGGTTTTTTTGTTTTGTTTTGTTTTGTTTTGTTTGAAGTATGCACTGAGATGTTCTTTTTACCACATCCAAAGTAAGAAACCTTATAACACAACAAACACTTCAAGAGATTTACCTTTATCATATTATGAATTCATATATTATTTTTCTATTCCTTCCTTTTTTTTTTTTTTGGTACTGGCTCTATCCTACTAAATTCTTATTTCATAACCCACCAATGGAATATTAACCTGCAGTTTTAAAAAAACAATGTGGGGTACATAAACCATTAAGTTTCAACTTTGAATCAAATTCTAAAATTAGAAATATTGTAATGCCAGATTTGTGGGACACCAATAGACCTCCAGGAGCCAAATCCAACGCAATCACATAAGTCTTTACTGCAAGCTGGAGCCTGGACTCACAACGGTTTAGAAGCTGTCCCGAGGAGTGAGTCCAGGTCCTTAGTTCAGTGAGGATTTATAGGTTTTGGGGGGATACTCTATGCATCACAACATCACACAGCAAATCATTTCACACCATGTGAAAGTCAAACAATAACTCTTAACATTGATTAGCACATTCATTGGCCAGAACAAGTCAGGTAAAGGTGATTGGTTAGTTCAAGTGGTGGATACCTTTGAACTGATTGGTTTAGGCCGCAAGGGGTTGTAAGAGTGTATATGCTAAACTTGCAGGGTTCCCTAATCAGGTTATCAATCACCAAAATTACTGGGAGGGCCACTTGGTATTTCAGGTATCTTCCCTGTCTCACTCTGATTGCTTGTTGCTTTGGTCCAAAATTAGGCCTCAGGCATTCTTTTGGTCCTTTCAGGAACTTACACTTGCTGAGTCAAGGACATCTGGTATGGACAAATGACTCAGCAGGGTAGCTATGTGCCTCACTACCCCCTACCTTTGGACAGGCCTTGCTCTGAGGTACAAGCTGGTTTTTCAAAAATGGAGTCACATCAGTTTCTCAGTATCAAGAATTTCAGTAAAAAAGGAAAGACTCCATTCATGAACCTAAACAAAAACTATATATATGGCTAATAAATTAGTATTTCTGTTGCTGAAAGCTCGGTCCTTGTCCTTGATGCCAATCCAGTAATGAGGACATGGTTTTGAGAAAAAGGAAAAAGAAGGTCTGTTGCTTAGCTAGCAAAGGAGAAACACAGGGGACTCCTATTCCAAAGGCTGTGATTCTGCCTATCAACAGGAACAGGGGGCTTTTAACAAGGTGATTCTAAGGCTACTTTCCAAGTGTTCTCAATTGGAGTTGTAATTCACTTGTTAATTTGGGAGATAGTCATTTCTGAGATCTTCTAGTACCATCCCCAAAGTCTGAATTACTTCATTCCCAAAGTGGGTGTGTGCTCGCTCAGGGACAGGTAACTTGCCCAGCATTAGAAAGAAAGGTAATCCTGTTTCCCCTGAGATTAGGGAGGCGGGAGAGATTAGGGAGGAGTAGGGAGGGAGGAAGAGAAAGAAGTCCATTTTAAAAATAAGTTGCACCAGAGATATGAAAAAATGTGCTCTAAGTGTAACAAGAATTGAAATGCATTCTGCTGTAATTTATTTTTTAAAAAATCAAAAAAAAAAAAGAAAATGGAATGTGTTCAAATAACAGAGATGAAATCAATTCCACAACAGTACATGTTAATTAAGGGTGCCTTCTCTATTTCTTAAATCAAACCTTTTGAACTAGTAAAACTATTGAACTAGTTTGAATCTCAGAACATGATCAAAACTAATAAAACACATTTAAATATAAAAAAAAATAAAATAGTTGTTCTTAAAGTATGTGAAAGCTCCTTTCAAAATTTCCATTTACATTCTACAATGTTCAAGTAAATAGTTACTTCCTACCACGTCCACGTGCTTTCATTTTAGCATGTTACAAAACTTACAGTGACATTGTTATTATTATTATTATTTTTTTTGTACAAGTGTTACCTGAGTCTTATGCCAGAGGCCTAACTCTGGGGATCCAACCAATCAGATCCAGTTACTTGGTGCCAAAACCCAAACAGAAAAGGTAATGGGAAGATACATGAAAAGAGCTTAAATCAGTATAGTTACACTGGGAAGACAGGGGACCCATGTCCTTAGCTCCGTCTTGGAAGGGCTAAAGATGACCCTGAATTTTTATAGAAAGGGGAATGAGGGAGAAAGACAGAGGCTTTTCCCACACTGCCATACCAAGTGATCTTGGTCAGATGCAGTCCTTCCACATTATCTCAGAATTGGTCAGGCTGGGCCTCTGAGTGATAAGAAAGGGGCTACTCCACCGGAGGGTAGTTTCCATTCATCACAAGATGTTTACTGTCAGACTACTCCTGGAATCCAAGGTGACTCAGAGTAAAGATGATGGATGTAAAATAGAGACAAAGATGTCTTTAATCCATTGGACATTTGCTGAAAAGTGAAGAATCTAAGTCCTTGTTACATAAGTACAAAGTGTTACAATTAATTTAAGAGTTGAATATGCTTTTTTTCCTGGGCTTTTGGCCTAAAAACAGAACCACCATTTATAATGTCCCTTTCGTGAGAAAATGGAATTGAAATTCCAAGTTGAATTAGAAAATAACTTAGGGACAAACACACTTGTAAGATCAACATTTCATCTAAGATCTGGGGCAAACCTGGTAGGCTTTGAACTGTGACCAAACCCTAGAGGGATAAGAATGAGAAACCAGCCTCTACCTCAGAGCAAAACCTGTCCAAGGAAGGGGGCATGACCCTTGTTCTTGGAAAGACCCACAAAGCACTACTAGGCATATACCCACCCTGATGAGTTGTTTATCTACAAATAACAGGAGAGATCTGCTGTGCCAGGTGTCCCTGACTCAGTCAGGCTAGTGAGGACCCATAGCAACCCTCTAGCAACCACCAATCAGCATGAGACAGGGAAAATACCTGGGATGCCACATGACCCTCCCAGTAGTTTATGGTGGTTGATAACGTGTTGGAAAACCATATAGTTCAGCACATACACACCTTGAGGTTTAAACCAATCAGTTCAATTGAATCCCCCTCTTGTACTAACCAATCATCCCTACCCAACTTGTTCCCACCAGTGAATGTGCTAATCATGTTTTAGAGTTGTTTTATGATTTTCCCGTGATGTGTGATGATTTGCTAAGAGATGCTATGATGTATGTGAAGTCCCTGCCTTCCCCAAAGAGTATATAAAACTGCTGCAAACCCTGGGCTCGGGCCTCTCATTGTCACCAGTTGCTATGTGCACATGGAGGACCGAGCTAGCTCGCAATAAACACCTCTTTGCTGCTTACATTGATCTTGGTCTCTGGTGGTCTTTTAGGGTCCCGAATTTGAGCATAACAAGAACAGAGATGGGAATATGTGTTCACCTGATGAGCAGCAATTAGAGAAATGCAATTTAAAACTACACAGAGACTCCATCTTAAACCAGTCAGAATGGCAATGGTGGAAATAGTTTTGGAAAAACAGGTAGAAGGATAAGGAGATAGATGAAATTAGAAAAGCTAAGACTAAGTATAAGATTATTTGTAAAGCAATCAAATTTTTTTAAGACAGAAAATGAATAGGATCCTCAACCAGACTCCTAAAATGCAAGAAGTAAAATCAAGAATCGATAAATGGGATGCATCAAACCTAAAACCTACTTCACAGCAAAGAAAACAATAAAAAATGTGAAGAGAGGGCAAACAGATGGAAGAAAATCTCTGCCACTTGTACCTCAGATACAGCATTAACTCCGGGATATATATAAAAAAAATCTCAAAAAACTTAACATTAAAAAAAAAAACTGATCAATAAATGGGCAAAGGAATTGAACAGGCACTTCACAGAAGATGAAATATGAATAGTCAACAAATATATGAAAAAATGTTCAATTTCAATTTCTCTAGCCATTAGAGAAATGCAAATTAAACCTACACTGAGATTTCATCTCACTCCAGTCAGAATGACAATTACTAAGAATAAAAGTAACAATAAACGTTGGGGAGGATGTGGGGGAAAAGGTACACTTATAATTGCTGGTGGGACTGCAAATTGGTGCAACCACTCTTGAAAGCAGTATGGAGATTCCTCAGAAATCTTGGAATGGAACCACCATTGTACCCAATTATCCCACTCCTCAGTATATACAAAAAACTTAATATCAGTATACTACAGAGATGCAGCCACGTCAATGTTTATAGCAGCTCAATTCGCAATAGCTAAGCTGTGGAAACAAACCTAGGTGCCCTTCAACAGATGAATGGATAAAAAAAATATATGGTATATATACACAGTGGACTATTACCCAGCCATAAAAAGAATGAAATTATGGCATTTGCCAGTAAATGCATGGAACTGGAGAATATCATGCTAAGTGAAATAAGACAGTCCCCCAAAACCAGAGGCTGACTGTTCTCTTGGAACACACAATAGGGAGGGAGGGAAGAATAGAAGTTCAGTAGGGAAAAGGAGAATGAAAGGAAGGGAAAAAGAATGGGAACAGTGTTACCACCGTTGACCGGTGACGAGTCCTTGCTTCCCCAATGTTGATGCACGCCGAGGCAAGGTCAGAGTGGAAAGTAGAAGTTTATTAAAGTACAGCAGAAAAGACTTCTCCCAGAAGAAGAAGGGAACCCAAGAGATGGAATCTGTGGAAGTGCGGTTGTCTCCCATTTTATAGTTAAGGCCTACATCTGGTCCCCCCTCCATTCCTGTCCGGTTATCTTTCAGTGATGGAATGTAGGTGGGAAGGCCCGAAGGGTGGGGCACAGATGGGCCAAAGAAGTAATCTGGGCAGGAAGGACTTCTGAGTCAGCATCTTCAAGTTTGCTGGGAGCTGTTTCATTAACACTTCTTTGGGATGGGCTCTGGGCCTTGGGCTTTTCCCGGACTTCATCAACATTCCAAGAGTTGTTCTGCTTTTCCTGGAATTCATTCTCAACATGGCCTCCATTTTGGATCTTACTAGATATTAGACCCGATTTACCTAACTACACTGACTACCTAACTTTAAATATGGCTTCAACAGGAAAGACAGTAGAATGAATTGGACATAAATTTCCTATGTTCATATATGAATACACAATCAGTGAAACTCCACATCATGTACTGTTATGCCAGTCCTGTACTCCTCCAGGAGCCGAATCCAATGCAATCACACAAGAGTCTGTATTGCAAGCTCAAGCCTGGACTCACAACCATTTCTGACGCAGCGGTACTGAGGAGTAAGTCCCAGTCCTTTGTTCAGTGAGATTTTATAGGTTTTGGGGGATATAACATCACACAGTAAATCAGTTCATACTGTAGGAAAATTAAACAACTCTTAACATTGATTAGCACTTTCGCTGGTGGGAACAAGTTGGTGAGTTCAAGAGGTAGATACATTTGAACTGAATGATTTAAGCTGTGAGGGGTGTATGTGCTAAACTACAAGGTTTCCTAACATGTTATCAATCACTACTGGGAGGGTCACCTGGTATTCCAGGTATTTTCCCTGTCTCATGCTGATTGGTGGTTGCTAGGGGGTTGCTATGGATCTTCAGAGTCAGTCTTTAGGCCACAAACATTCTTTGGCCTTTTCAGGAACTAGCATAACTGAAGTCAGGGACACCTGGCCCTGCAAATCTCTCCTATTCACAGACAAACAACTCAGCAGAGTGGTTATGTGCCTAGGAGCACTCTGTGGGTTTTTCCAAGGCCACGCCCCCATCCCACCCCCACCCTTGGACAGGCTGTCCAAGGACAAGGGCCATCCACCCCACCCCCGCCCTTGGACAGGTAGAGGCTGGTTTCTCAAAAATGGAGTCACATCAGTTTCTCAGTACAACCTCAAGGATGAAATCCTAATTAGAATAAGTTTACAGTTCACATATGTACAAAATGTCAAAATACACTCAACTGTTATGTTTATCTAAAAAGAACAAATTTTTAAAATTGGATTATAGTTTTACCTTTGAAAAAAGGGAAGAGTACATACAGAAAGAGGAAAAGAAACAAATTCTGGTGAGAATCTGGCAGTTAAACCTGATGCAATCTTTACAACAAGCAGATCTTATCTTCATAATAAACATGAGGAAACTATACCTCAAGTCACCCAACTTTTAGAATTGGAAAATAACAAACTAATATCCTTGTTTAATGTCTGTATCATTGTTCCCTACTTGGAGAGAGAAGAGGGAAAGTAATCAGGAACCCAAATTTCACAATGAACAATGTGAATAGTGGGCATATTGTAATATAAATGATGAAATCTAAATCGTCCTACCTAATTCAGAATGTTGACTCTACTTTATAATCTGAGTAGTAATGTAGAGATTTCTTTCACAGAACTAAAGCTTCAGAAAGAATGGATATAAAAATGATTAATTCAATGTGTAAAAAAACAATAATAATAAGAAGAATGCTAACAAATGGTAACTGCCATTATTTGTTATCACTATTAACATTCCATATCACCAGTATGTAGCCAGGCATGGTGGTGCATGCCTGCAATCCCAGCAGCTCAGAAGGCTGACACAGGAGGATCAGGAGTTCAAAACCAGCCTCAGCAACAGTGGAGACACTAAACAACTCAGTAAGACCCTGTCTCTAAATAAAATATAAAATAGGGCTAGGGATGTGGCCCAGTGGTTGAGTGCCCCTGAGATCAATCCCTGGTACCAAAACAAAAAACAAAAACAAAAACAAAAACAAAAAACACAATATCCACCATATCACCAGTATGTGCTAACTTCTGAACACTACTGAGAACAGACAACTAAGATTTCACATATTTCTTGGATCTGCATTTAATTTGTTCAAGTCTTCTAAAATATTTTAGAAAATTTACTTCTCTTCTTTCTGGTAACCTCACCTTTATAGAAAACTTCCACATCAAGAATTAAATTGACTTTGATAGCTGAATCTCAAGTTATAGGGAAATTGAAAAATAGGTCAAGTATTTTCACTTGCCCAGATAAAAATGTTTTAGACTCCATTTTCACAGCAGAAAGCACAGATAAAATTTTTTAGATTAACAATTAGAGTTATGACATTTTCAGAGAAAACAAAAAGCATAAAAAAAAACAAAGAGCATAAAAATGCCACATTGCATACCTCTTTGAGATCTGTCAGATCTAATAATTTAAGATGATTGGAAGGATTTCTGAAAAAGATTTCAGAGTTTGAGTGAAAGCAAGATAAAGTAAGGGGGAAGTAGGAAAAAAAAATGGAAAAAAAGCAACTTGAAACTCTAGAACCCAATCTGGTTTCCCTAACCACAGCATCATCAACAAGGAATTTTCTTTATTCATTGTATGTGGAAAAATTATTGGAAGCAAATATCTTATTTATATGCAATAGAAAGTTTTGTCTGGATCATTTCATGATCCTCATAATAATCTTGTCCTCAAAGCAAAATTAGGTGCCAAGTGAAAAGGCCCCTTCTCTAAAGACACAAAACTAAGAGATGAAACAAAATAAACACTATTAATCTGTAATGTAATGATATAACTATTTATTGAATGCCAGTTCTATTCCAGTCATCATGGTTAGTGCTTTACATGTAAGAATTCTAATCATTGGAAGAAACATACAAAGCTTTCATTATTATTATTATTATTGACATGGATATAGAAGCTCACAGAGGTCATTTTTAAAAACTGCATAAAATTACAAAGAAACAGAATTGGAAAAAAATGCATTTTATTGTATTAATTTAGATGTATAGGAAAAATAGTAGCTATGCTAACAATTACTAAAGGCTACGGACTGGGTTTGTAGCTCAGTAGTAGAATACTTGTCTAGTTTTTTTGAGGCGCTGGTGTCAATCCTTAGTACTGCACAAAATAATAATAATAATTAGACACTATGTCAAGGACTAAGTATGCATTCCTCCCAATAACCAAGGAGGCTGGAGAGGTCTTATTGTTCCCAATATGAAAATAAGGCACTGATTTAACCACTTGCCAAAGTCACAGCAAATATGAGGTGAAAAGTATGGTCTCTGTCTAGTTTCTGAGTTTTTTTTTTTTTAATTTTTTTTTTAGAGAGAATTTTTTTAATGTTTATTTTTTAGTTTTCGGCGGACACAACATCTTTGTTTGTATGTGGTGCTGAGGATCGAACCCGGACCGCCCGCATGCCAGGCGAGCGCGCTACTGCTTGAGCCACATCCCCAGCCCTAGTTTCTGAGTTTTAACCACTAAATCTACCTCCAGCTTCAGATCAGACCATTAATGTGGACATGGACAGTAAATAAAGCATATGGAGGAAAGAGGATTCAGAATGAGCAGGACTTGAATGGCACAAGAGAACCAGAGGCAAAAAGAAAAAAGTGAAAATGGATTTTTAGGGAGAGTGAAGGACAATCTAACTAGAAACAAGGTCAAATGTTAGAAACAGCTACTGGAGGGGCTGGAGCTGGGGCTCAGTGGTAGAGCACTTGCCTCACACATGTGAGATTCTGGGTTCTATCCTCAGCACCACATAGAAATAAATAAAGATATTGTGTCCATCTACAACTAAAAAAAAATTAAAGAAAGAGAAAAACATCCACTGGAAAAAAAATTAAGTGTGGTTTTCTTTCTGCCCTTTTACATGAAGCTATCCATCCCCAAGACTTTTCCCTTGTCCTCATCTTGCCACTTCCCATCCCTGCAGGCTCCTCATTTCCATGGCCTTTATTACCTCCTCTAGGATAACCTTTCAAAAATCTCCCAGTTGCCCCTGCCCCATATCCACAAGGCTGTGACTCAAGTGTCCAACTATGTATAAATTTCTGTGTGTTTGTGTGTGTGCAGGCGTGTGTTTCTATTTGGAAACTGTGTTCAATTTTTCTGAAATGAAATTCATCTCTTTTCCTCTAGTCTAGTTCTTGTATCTGAGCGTCCAATGTGACAGCGGCCTGTCAATATTATTTCTAATCAGCAACATTCAAAATCCTACAATCTCAAAATTTGATTCCAAAGATTCTTTTGGATCCAGGATTCCACACAAGCTCTACAGATTCCACCTCCACCCTTCTGTGCCCCTACCTACTCCTTCCACCTTTCTTCTCTTTTGCATTTCCTTCCTCCATTACATAGGGCCACTGTTGTCCATTCTGTCAGCACCTCCCAGCACAAAGTCCTCCTCACCTGTCACGCAGATTAATGAAACACTCTAGGGCACCCTATGTCTGTATCTCCATTCTAATCTTACTTAACACAACCAAATCATTTTCCTAAAGCACAGTTCCCATCAATCTCATCTCCCCAAAAATCATCCATCAGCTTTCCAGGAATTATCAAATTCAGGAACAAAGTATTAGATATTTAATATTTTGTACCCTTCAGTCTAACTCAAATTTTGAGGATTTTGTTATGCTGCTATAACAGCAATACTCCATGTGCTATTCTAGAATGGTAAGTGGGGGTGGGTTGTTTGGAGTTTTTTTTTTTTTTTTTTAATACCAGGGATTGAAACCCAAGTGCTAAACTTAGCACTGGTCCACATCCTCAGCCCTTTTTATTTTTTATTTTGAGACAGGATATCGCTAAATTATTTATGGCCTAAATTGCTGAGGCTGGATTCAAACTTTCAATCCTCCTGCCTCAACCTCCAGGGTCACTGGGATTATGAGCATGCACCAACATGTCCACTTTAAACTGCTTTTTTCTACTCATGTTCTGCCTTCAGAGACCTCCATTTTCCATCTGTCAAACTCCTACTCGTGTAAAAATGTATGTACATATATTTTTGCAGGGGCTGGGGATGTGGCTCAAGCGATAGTGCACTCGCCTGGCATGCGTGCAGCCCTGGTTCAATCCTCAGCACCACATACAGACAAAGATGTTGTGTCTACCAAAAAACTAAAAAAATAAATAAATATATTTTGCAAGGAAAAATATTCCTAGTTACTAGAAAGTAGTTAATAATTATTAGCTGTCATCTTTGACACTATTTTATTCTTTTAATTAATACACAGCATTCTATAGTTTGGATATGGAATATTTTATTTTTGTGATCACTGAAATTATCTTAAATTTTTTTTCTTTTACAAATAATCCTTGCATAATAGTTTCAGTGGAAAAAAATAAGACAAAAATCTTTGTACACAATACTTAAACTATGTTTTAAAATGTACACTGCTGGGCTGGGGATGTGGCTCAAGCAGTAGCGCGCTCGCCTGGCGTTTGTGCGGCCTGGGTTCGATCCTCAGCACCACATACAAACAAAGATGTTGTGTCTGCCGAAAACTAAAAAAATAAATATTAAAATTCTCTCCCTCTCTCTCTCTCACTGTCTCCTTAAAAATAAATAAATAAATAAATAAATAAAATGTACACTGCCCATCATTTCATGTAAAAGGCAAGAAGGATAAAATTCAACATAAGCAAAAAAACGAAGTATTGAGCACTCCTGTATACAATGATGAAGGTAAATTACCACAATATTTTTGGAGGAAAATTGACAGTATCCTATTAAACTAAAAATATGTTTAACTTCAGATCAAGGAACTTCAATTCTAGAAATTTATCTTACAGAAAACCCCACAAAAATATCCAAGATTATTTATAATACCAAAAAATTAACATAATTTAAATTATAAAAATAATAGTACTGTTCTGTATCCAAACTATAGAATCCTTTTACTATTAAAAAGAATGAAATAGAGTAGATAATGACAAAAATAACAGCTAATAATTATTAGCTTATTTCTAGGAGCTAAACATATTTTTTAAGTGTTTGGCAAGTATTAATTCATTTCACAAAAACCATAAAACATGATTCTGCATGTATTTACGTGGAAGCAAGTTCATGCCACACCAAGAAATGAAAGCCAACAAATTGCAAAATGATATGAAGCACACAAAATGTATATTACTTAGAAGAAGAAAAGCAAAAAAAAAAAAAAAACTTTTGAACATGCTTCTGACTGTTCTCCACAGTAGTTACCCCTTAGGAAATTTCAAAATGGGAAGTGAAAGAACTTCCTCTCTTTAATACCCCTTTATATAATATATAAAATATACTTTAAAGCATGTAGTATTCTAGAATTCAAAAAACACTAAAATTATACATTACATAAAGAATGTATGAAAATATACTAAACCGATTTTAGTTAGATTTTTATTTCTTTTTTTCCATTTCAAGCATCCTATGTTACTTTTACTATTTTTTTGCTTTTGTTTTAATAAAGGAAACCTCTACCCTGCTCCCTTGAACCTTCATTTACAATGACAACAACTACTATACCCTATGACACAGTGACACTATGGACTTTGAACTCTCATAGACTCAGGTTTGAATTGGTTCATTTACTGAATGTCATCCAGCTGTCACCACTGTAATGACCCTGAGCAAATTATTTAAACTCAGTGAGTCTTCCCACTTGTTAGGGACAATGTCACCAATAACAAGGGCTTTTGTGAGGGTTATATAAAATAACATATGAAACATTAGGACAATGTGCACTGTAATAAGTTCTTCCAATAAAATCATTTTCCTTCCTTGGAATCTTGCCTAATTCTGCCAACCTGATATATCTGCTCTTTTCTTGGAAACTCCATAAGCTTTGGTAACAGCTCATAAAAAATTTTATCTCTTTTTTTCCTACCACAATTGGTGATTTGTCTTATGGTACACTTCTGAGTGGCAGCAAAGATGTCCTACTCATAAATCTCCTTTGATTCTCACTAGCAAATAACTTTGAAAACTACTCCTACAATGCTTGTATAAATTGAATTTAAAAAGAAACTGGCATTAAATAAATAGAAAGATGCAGAAAAGAAGGTGCAGTCGTCCAAACAAATCAACACATTAGCTTAAATGACTAATTAGAACTCCTTTCTTTAAAAATCCCAGCTTTGTATCAATACACCAACAGGAACCAAATCTTATGACAGCAGAATCCATTACAAATCTTATTACACATATGCAGCACAATTTTTCATATTTCTGGTTGTATACACAGTATATTCACACCAATTTGTGTCCTCATACCGGTACTTTGGATAATAATGTCCACCACATTCCACCATCATTTCTATCCCCATGCCCCCTCCTTTCCCCTCCCACCCTTCTGCTCTATCTAGAGTTCCTCTATTCCTCCCATGCTCCCCCTCCCCATCGGACTATGAATCAGCCTCCTTATATCAAAGAAAAAATTTGGCATTTGGATTTTTGGGACTGGCTAACTTCACTTAGCATTATCTTCTCTTAAGCATTCCACCCCCCTGCACTATCCAAGTACAAGGCTAGAATGTTTCCAGGTTTTGTTTGTTTGTTTGTTATTCAGAGGAAAAAGAAAATAGCTGAACTGAAAGTTTAGTTTTGTTAAGAAACACTCCAGATAACACATTTACTAGTTGATAATTCCCCTTTGACCTTAGACAGCATAATGGGGGTTGCGGAGCAGGGACTGCAAGGCTCTAAGTAACCTTTGCATGGGTAATTATGTTATTCGATTTAAATATTAAAGGGAGTTCCCACGGTTCGAATTAAAAAAAAAAAAAACTGGTGCAGGAATAAAGTGATACTTTTCAGAATCCCAGACACATTTTAACAAATAACTATCTTTTTCTTGGGACTAAAACTCCTTAGGCAAAGTCACGGGGCATATTATTAACCTAACTCCGTCGCGAACACCCAATACAAACTCCAGAACCAAGTTTGCAAGTAAAGCATCCCTCCTGCCACCCGACAGCCCGCACCAGCAACGATGCCTGCTCTCACTTCTCTAGCCCAGCTAGCTTCAATTTTTAAGCACTTTGCAAAGAGCTTTGACAGAGAAAACAGGAGACACTTACCTTGAGCAGAGAAGGCAGCCTAACCAACTTCCGGTTTTGTTACAACTTGTATCACGTTTCAGCAGCTGGGTGGAGCCAGTTTACCCTTAACTAGAGGGAATGTCTGCCAAGGGAAGCTGCAGAACTTGATTTGCAAGATCAGCACGGTACTAGTTTTAGGATTCCATTTCTGAAAATCAAGACTTTTGTTTTACACACACACACACACACACACACCAAATATATAGACAGATAGATAGATAGATAGATAGATAGATAGATAGATAGATAGATAGATCTATATATCTATATCTATATATATAGATATAGATATATAGATCTATATATATACATATATATATAGATAGATAGATATAGATAGATAGATAGATATCTGTCAATGCAAATATATATATTGCTAACTAGTAATTGTGTAATTGTTTCAACTGGCAAAATTATATTTTTGTATTCGTATTAAAAAGTATTTTTAAAAATCCCTACATTTTATATGCAATGGCCTAAATTGTTTAAGTAAAGACATATCACAGGCATTCTTCTAGGTGAGGTAAATTAATAGGGTACCCAGTAAAACTGAAATATAATTTTGCAGTCTAAATATTATCCTACACGATATTTGAGACATACTTACACTACAAAAAAAAAAAAAAAAGATAAAATTGATTGTTTATCTAAATCTTAAATTTACCCTGGAAATTTTACAGGAATAGTCTTGTGTTTATTTTATCTACCAATACTACTCCACAAACTAATTCAGCTAACTACAAAAGGCTTACAAGGATCAGGTTGCATGAATGATATTATGCAAAAGAGTTATTTTATTTTGCAAGGCATACCTTGAAATCTAGGAGTTTTACTTGCTTTTCCTTTTTTATGTTTCACAGTATTCTTTTGCAAAAGAGAACTTTCGGGACTAGGAAAAGACAAGGTATCTGAAAACATGAAACACTCCACCTCAGACCATGACTAACATGTGCAGACTGGAAAAATAGATTATGACACACACCATGACCTGTGATCACTTGTTATTAATCTAGTAAAATCACTTAACTCATTCTTTAAAGAGAGGAAAGAGTTGAAAGAACATTTATCATGGGTTCAGTCTTTCTTTATAAAACTAATCACAATTAACAAAGCCCCTCTATATAGATTTTTTAAAAAGTGGTTTTAAGTAAGGATGACCCAGAGATGGTTTTCTATTCACAAACTGCTTGGGATATGAGTGGTTTTAACCTGTCAAGGGATCTTCGGTCCTTCAATTCAAAGCCTCAGGTGCTGACATGGCTTTCTGAAGTAATAATTAGACCCTTTCCAGAAATAGTCCCCACTGTACATTTTACATGCCAAAAGTATGTTATAAATCAATAAAACAAATAATTCTTAGAATGCATGGTCATCATCTCACATCCTAAAGCACCCTTGGGGAGTGAACTAAATGGAGAGACTAGCTCTCTTGAAAACCACCCTTCCAGGCCTATCATTTCCCTCTGAGTCCTCAGCTGTCATTTCCTCTTATCACTCTCTACCAGAAGTTCACCTCTCCCAGGCTTTCCTCATCAGCTACTTCTCAGTTGTCACAAAGGAAACCAAATCTATTAAAACGTTCAGAGATATGCTCTAGACTGTGGAAGCTGCCCTACTGGATCCCACTTGCCACAACTCTCAATCAGCTGTCAGAACCCCTTCACAACTCGGAATTTGTAGGCCCCAAAGAAATTTTTGTTTCTGTGGATATCTGTCAATGCAAATATTTAGATATTTATGTTTAACTGACAATAATAAATTTATTACATGTTAATGTAATACATTTACTATTACTTTTATGACTTTTTTAAAAATAAAAATTTAGTGAAAAGAGCATGGTTAAAGAACAAAATGACAATTTAGCTTAGAGATTTTTTTTTTGGTATAAAATATTGACATTTATTTTTTTCATGCAGTTATAATCTGGAAAGAGGTGTGGGAAACTTGTCTCTACTCCGGTCAGTACTGGATGGGGCAGCTGAGAAGCAGGGGAATTGGAATTATCTGATGATCTAGTCTCTTAAGCAGTTCATAATGGTCTACATGTTGGCTGAGTGATGGGCAGAACATGCACACATGGACTTTTCCAAGTGACTGCTTATCTTTCTCGCAGCACTGTGTATGGGTTTCAAGGAAGAGACAGGCAGACATTGCATCACTTTTTATGATATAACCTTGGAAAAGATGCAGAATCATTTATGTAGTATTTTATTCTTTTTTAGATTTTTTAAATTCTTTTTTTTTTAAATATTTTGGTTTTTTTTAGATTTTTTAAATTCTAATTTGTTATATATGACAACAGAATGAATTACAATTCATATTTCACATATAAAGCACAATTTTCATGTCTCTAGTTGTATACAAAGTAGAGTCACACCATGTTTCTTCATACATATACTTAGGGTAATGATGATCATCACATTCCACTGTCTTTCCTACCCCTATTCCTCTTCCTACTCCTCCCCTTTCCCCTTTGCCCTATCTCTAGATAGTTCATTTAATCCTCCCATCCACCCCAGCATATTATGAATCAGCATTCTTAAATCAGAGAAATCACTGGGAATTTGTTTTTTTGGGATTGGCTAATTCACTTAGAGATCTTAATTGACTTTATTCTTGTTCCTAGAATTGGGCAACACTTCATTCTATAAAATAGAATAAGTGTTCCAATGATCCCAGAAAAGCATGATGATTTTTTTTTTATAGACAGACAAAGTTGAAAAAAAGGATAGTTCATTTCAGTTATTTTCCTTATGATCCTGGGGCAGGAAGACAGACCTGATAGGTTAACATCATGTTACTTCAGGTTACCTTTATGTGTAAGTATTAAAACAGAGGGAATTTCCTCATCATGCCAATTGAAACTGACCTGTTGAGAAATTTGGCTACTATCTCTCTAATACTGATTTCTCTGAAGATCAGATAAACAGTTTAGTTACAGTTTGGTGACATGGAACTTTAGCATGAATGACTCCATTTTGATTTTTAGCCTGGTCTGTGGAGGAACCTATCCCAAAATAACAGCCCTTGTAGTTTTTAATCTAACAGTATTATTGTTTAAATTTTTGCAAATCTCTTTAATTCCTGACTTAACAGAAGGCAGGATTCTCATGCCTGATTCTTCATTCAATCTGTTGTGATATCATATCATCAGATAGCCACTGGAAAATTCCAGTGTACGTTCTTGAGAGAATGAGGTTGAATAAAGCAAATAAAGTATGGCAAGATCAATAATTACCATATATTGAGCACTCATTTTTACCAAGGCACACAATTTACCCTATATAAGATGCACAATGATTCCACGTTAAAGGTGTTATTATGGACATTGTATAGTAAGCCAAGAATGCTAAGGATCTGTGTAGCTAAGTAAATTGCCCAAGATAAGACAGAGAAAAGTGGCAATCAGGATTCTTATGATCTAACTCTATTGGGCCCCAATGCCAAGTTTAAGTGAGGACGAATGGACCAAACTTACAAACTTCCTTTCATGTTATGCTCAGCATTCCATAAAAGATCATGCTCAATTAGAATGTTTCCAACTGATTAGACCCTGCCACAATTCAACAAATTCAAACTCCACCATCTAAAATGAACTAATTCTCACTTGACCTTTAATCATGTCCATTTCATTCAAATAGCCAAATTCATCCTCTCATTTCCATTTCGAATGCCATTATTCTGTTTTTCAATTTTCTTTATCTACTAAGTGCCTCCATTTCCTCATTAACCTATTAACAGACCCTCATACTCTTTTAAAGCATAACTCATACATATATTCTACTATTCAAAAAAATCTCTACTTACCTATGACTTATTAACAAATGAATAAATGTCCAAATTCCATAAGCAGATGATCAAATGAAATAATCTCTATAAAACACAGTGATTGGTAAGTTTTGTAGTAAAAAGTAAATTGTAATTTTTTTTAAGTTTTGTGGGTGATTTTATAAGTGCTTCCCAGTACTATAAAATAAAAAATTGTTCCAAAATTATCCATGAATTTTTGGTCACATTTTGCTCATTAAATCTGTATTTTACATGTTCTCTGATGACATGAAGTCATTTTCAGCATTAGATCACTGATAGCAACATTCTTCTTTTTTTAATTTGTTCTTTTTAGTTATATATGACAGTAGAATTTTGACTTGTCATACATACAGGGACTATATTTTACCATTCTTGTGGTTGTACATGATGTGGACTTACTCTGGTTGTGTATTCATGTGTGAACATAGAAAAGTTATATCGGATTCATTCTACAGTCTTGCAACATTTTTTGGGGGGGGGGTTACTTAACATAGGTTCTAGGAATTAGGATTTGGATCTCTCTCTCTCTCTCTCTCTCCTGGGGTAGGAGGAAATGTCTTGCAACATTCTTCCTCATATTTTTCTTACCTATCAGTTCAAGGTCACTTCACTTTTTGTGCTTCTGAACACAGCCTAATCCTTATTCAGCATAATGTGACTTACCCGTAGTAACAGAACCTAAAAAATATCTACAACTGTGTCCCCCTATCCTGGCTAAAGCTATATCTTTGGAAAGGTAATTAACATTATTTATTGAAACCCAGCTTTAATTATTTAGAAAAAAATTAATCTCTTCAAAATACTTTATTTTCACTATGTTTTTTTTTTCATTGTAAAACCACTTGGAGAGGATCTGAAGTCAGACAAGTCCACTCCAGTGTCATAGAAGATAGTGGACATTGCCTTCTATTAATTTTTTTCAAATGACTGTCCTATG
Source organism: Marmota marmota marmota (assembly GCF_001458135.2). NCBI lineage: Eukaryota > Metazoa > Chordata > Mammalia > Rodentia > Sciuridae > Marmota > Marmota marmota. The sequence goes on along the minus strand of NW_026000076.1, from coordinate 95,654 downwards.
CATGGCATTTCTCTGGCTGTACATGGTGCAGAGTCACTCCAGTAGTGCAATCATTCATGTATATAGGGAAATAATGTCTGTCTCATTCTACCATCCTTGCCATCTCCATAGCCCCATTCCTCCATTTATTTTAAATTCTTTTTTCTTTTCTTTAAATGTTGATTTCTGAATGCAGGTTTCTGGTAGACAAGAAAAGAGATAATAAGGCAGAAAAATACCAGATTTTTATAATGAGAGATCACTTTTAAATATGAAATTATATAATCATTTAACAAATATTTTGTTAAGCACCTATATATGGCAGATCCTGTGCGAGGTATTTAATCATACTTGAACAAAGTGGGTCTACACCTGCACTAATATACTGTGATTCCTTAGGTGGCTGACGGTAGATAGAGAGATGCATGTTATCTGATACACCTGTATGCTTATAGAAATGTGATCCTTATTGCTCTCCAAAAAAGTCTGACATGAGCGTACTCTTTGCCCAATACCCAGCCCTGGACGTTTTATGAAGATGAGTCCAGTCGGTGCTTGCATGAGCATGTATCTGCTCACAACTACAACTGTTACCTTGATGTTAATGAAACACAATATATAATTACAACATTTATCTTTTATATATTAATAAATCCAAGCACTGTTTTCCTAATTGCTTTCAAGATAACTGAATATCTGACAGTTCAAGATCTGAATTCACTCAATTCCATCCTCTGCCAACACTAGTAGGTAGAATAATGACACCCCCTCACCCCAGGGGGAAAAAAAAAAGAGGGAGAGAGATCCAAATCCTAATTCGTAGAACCTATGTTAAGTAACCAAAAAAAAAAAAAAATCTTTGCAGATGTTCTTCAATTAAGGGTCTTGAGATGGGGAAATTCTGGATTATCCAGAAAACCTCTAAGTAAGGTCACAAGTGTCCTTAAAAGAGGGAGATTACACACAAGAGAAGAAGGTAAACGTGAGTGACTATGAATGCAGAGACTGGCCACAAATCAGGGAATTCCAGCAGCCAACAGAAAGTGGAAGAAGTGAGAAACAGATTCTGCCATGAGTCCCTGGGGGAAATGTGGCACTGCTGACACCTTGACATTCACCCATTAATACTGACTCTGAACTTCTGGTCTCCAAAACTGTGAGAATTTAATTATTGTTGTCTTAACCATGGTGTTTGTAGTAATTTGTTAGGGTAGCCCCTTCTAAGGTCTTCTTCTCTAAGCATCAGTGGTACTCATCCTCCAGCCAAAAACCAGAGACGATGTTTACTTTTTGTCTTGTTCATATCTTGTAGCTCAGAGTTTTTAAGGTTGGTGTCACAACCCATTTATATGAATGGATCATAAAATCTGCAGTAGACCTCCACAAAACAATTGAAAGCAGAGTCTAAAAGAAATGTAACATGATGAATGTAACATGAATGAAAATGCATTTGCATTGGTTGGATGCCCAGCGCTGCAAATGTAACATGAATGAAATGGACATGATTAAAGGTCAAGTGAGAATTAGTTCATTTTAGATGGTGGAGTTTGAATTTGTTGAATTGTGGCAGGGTCTAATCAGTTGGAAACATTCTAATTGAGCATGATCTTTTATGGAATGCTGATCCCATAAATGTTTCCTGGCAACTGAAAGTAATATTAGTTCCTTCATTAAAAGAAGATTTCATAGCCAAGCACAGTGGTGTATGCCTGAAATCCTAGCTACTCAGCATTCTTCACAATAGCTAAAGCAAGAAAGCAATCCAAAGTCCACTAAAAGATAAGTGGATAAACAAGATGTGGTTTATGCAGATAATGGAATATTATTCAGCTTTAAAAAGGAAGAAAATTCTGGTACATGCTATATCATGGATTAAAAAGTGAAATAAGCCAGTTGTAAAAAGACAGATACTGTATGATTCTATTTACATCAAGCAGAGTGGTCAAAACCATAGCAAGAGAATGTAAAATGGTGATTGCCAGGGGCTGAGAGGATGAGGAAATAGGGATTTATTTAATGACTACAGATTGGGTTTTACAAAACAGAAAGAGTTGTAGAGATGGATGGTGGTGATAGTTGCACAACTTTACGAATATGTTTGATACCACTGAATTGTACACTCAAAAATGGTTAAGAAAATGAACTTTATGTCATGTGTATTTTACCTTAATTTTAAGAAAACAAAAACCTAAGCTAGAGATGTAGCTTAGTGGTAGAGTACTTGTCTAGTATGTGTGATGACTGGGTTGGATGCCCAGCGCTGCAAATAATAATAATAATAAACAATAAGTAAGAATTGAATGAGTCACTATCAAAAAATTTCAATGAATGAAAAAGAAACCATGAAGAGTACAATATCTATGGTAAAAGTAAACAGTTTCACTAGTTTATTCAAATTGCTTGTGTGAATAGTTAGTGAAACAGACTATGGAAAGCTGTTCAAAATCTTAAAACAAACTGCTTTCAATATCTTACCAAATCAATCACCAGTCCCCCCTTCTCAATACTCACAGATTTTTTCTGCCCACTTACTTTTTTTAAGCAAGAGAAAGTGGCACTTTGGTGTCAGATCACCTATGCTTTGAAGATCAACACCATCACTAACTTCATGACCTGTTTCTTCATCATAAAAAGGAGGATGGTAATACTATCTTCATCATATTGTTTTTAGGATTAACGGATTACTGATGTCAAATGCATAGTTCAATGCCTGAATGTAAAAGGTGCCCATGAGACGGTCTTTGTCATAAATCGCTGTGTTCCAAATCTTTGGACTGTAGCAGTAGCCTGACTACTCTGACTTCATCCCTCATTCCCCGTCAATCCAGTTGTGCACAATTGCTGAACATCAGCTTAATCTTCTTACAATATTGTATGTACCAATAATTTGCTCTGATTTACTGGTTCTTATAGAGTTAAATCCTTGTTCTTCCTGGGACTTAAGGCACCCGGACATCAAGCTACACTGTGGTGTTCACATTGCTCTCCCAACTAGTACTGTTGACTAAACAATCCATTACTCAAAGACTGAGTCCCGTCTTCCTACATTTGCTCATGCTGTTCCCTTACTTTCTTTCTTTCCATTCATTAAACACCGGACATTCTTTAAGGTTAGGAAGAGTCCCCATCTGCCCATAAATGTTTCCTGGCAACTGAAAGTAATATTAGTTCCTTCATTAAAAGAAGATTTCATAGCCAAGCACAGTGGTGTATGCCTGAAATCCTAGCTACTCAGCACACTGGGCAGGAGGATATCCAGTTTAAGGCCAGGCTTGGCAAGTTCAAGGCCAGCCTTGACAACTTAGAGAGATCCTGTCTTGACATAAAAAACAACAAAGGGAAGGGGAGGAGGTCATTCATGGGGAAAGCACCCCTGGGTCAATCCCCAATAGTACAAAAAATAAATGATATCATGGCCAAGTGAAAAGATCATCAACTCTGAAGTCATTCCCACGGAGTGAGAAAATATACATTATATAAACTGTCACACAGTCATCATCAATTACTTGCCCTTCTCTGTATAAGTAAACCCAGACATGGCCCCAGAACTCTTCTCAGTATGTTATACAAGAAGTCAATACCCATGGGTCAAAACTTATACCTACTGCCAGCAACCCCTGAGGTAGGAACTATGTCATTTCTTTTGATTTCCCTTCTTAGGAATTAAAAAAAAAGATGTTAAATATAAGGTCTTTCACAGACACAAATCCACATGAATGGTCATCTCATACTAGACAAAGGCGCCATAAATATACATCAGAGAAAAGAGAGCCTCTTCAACAAATTATTCTGGGAAAACTGGAAATCCATTTGAAACAAAGTGAAATTAAACCCCTGTCTCTCACCCAGCATAAAACTCAACTCAAAGTGGATCAAGGACCTAGGCATTAGACCAGAGACCCTGCATCTATTAGAAGAAAATGTAGGCCCAATTCTCCATCATGTTGCTTAGGAATTGAATTTTTCAACGAGATCCCTAAAGCACAAGAAGTAAAATCAAGAATCAATAAATGGGATGGTATCCAAACAAAACGCTTCTTCACAGCAAAGGAAACAATCAAGAACGTGAAGAGAGAGCCTACAGAATGGGAGAACAATTTTACCACCTGCACCTTAGCTAGAGCATTAATCTTCAGGAAGAACTCAAAAAATTTAAAACCAAAAAAAAAAAAAAAAAAAA
>NW_026000076.1:83329-90424 GCF_001458135.2 Marmota marmota marmota | reverse complement strand
TCCTTCCTTCCTTCCTTCCTTCCTTCCTTCCTTCCTTCTTTCCTTTGATTCTTCCTTTTGTCTCTTGTTTCTTTCTTTTTTGTCTTTTTCTTTGTACAGTATAGGGGATTGAACCCAGGGTCACTTTACCATCAAGCTACAACCCAGCCACTTTTCATTTTTCTTTTTTTTGACACAGGGTCTCACTAAGATGCCCAAGTGTTGCGCCCCCTTACCCGCAAGGAAGACACAACACTCAGGAATCTTCTTTCAGTAGTTTATTTCAGGCCCTTGATAGTTCTTCTTCTCTTCTCTCGGATGCCCCTCCCAGCCTTAATAAAGCATCTCAAGCCCCAATGCAAAGCAGCCACGTGGAGCTTTCTCATAGGGTGATGAAAAGTCATGCGCCAACTCTCCCAAATAAGGAGTTGTTTGTCACAGACCACAGCGGAGCCAGCGCCATCTTGTAATGGCGACCATAATTTGCATAAACGGCAGAAGCGGCTCACCACACCCAAGCTGGCCATGAATGCAAATCTTCCTTCCTCACACTCCTAAGTCTCTGGGATTACAGGTGTGCTTCACCACACCCAGCTTCTAGTTTCCTCTTAATTATTTTTAATTGCAGGTACTTTATCTACATGTTTCCATTGCAAAAAATTGAAACCGTAGAGTTAAAATTCAACTTAATGCCATCCAACCCCACTTTCTTTCCAAAAAGCAATTTATGTTATTATTTTATCATGTTTCCTTCTACATTTTTATATAGTTTGATGTACTTACAAAAATATATGGCTTGGGTTCTATAATATGAATAGTATCATTCTCTGCATATTCTCAATTTTTATCATGTAGTGACATAGTGTTGTCAAAAACATCTCAGCGATCTTTATTTAGTAATGTTGCTTGTTGTTTATTATTTACAGGAGATAGGTAGACATCAGACTATCAAGGGATTAAAAACAGAACATATAAGGAAAGGGGAGAGAAAAATACAACTCTAACCAGTCTGGGACTAGTGAACCTTTTGTGGTAAATAATTTCACTAGCAGCTAGCTAAGAGGCTGGTTTGGAAAGTCAGACATTGAGCAGGATGGCCGAGGTCAATGGAGAAATCAATTCCAATAGTTTGGGGCTGCTCCAGAAAACCTTCCATGTCCTTGTGGAACACACAGACAGAAGCAGCTGTTTCCGTGCCATGGCTGCTCTGTCCTTCCATTGACCAAACACCCCATCCCTGCCCCTACTCTGACACCCACTTCTGCACCATAACTCAGGTCAGAATTTCTCCAAATCCCCTAACACCCTGGACCACCAAGATCAGAAAGCATGAGGCAATCCGTGATTCCTCGCTCCACACCATCCATCATGGCTTCTTGTGTTTGGATCGGTTGTTGAGGGCAGAGCCCCCATGATGGGAATAGATTCTTTTTAAGCTACTAGAGCTTTCTTTCTCTTGGCCAGGTGATAACATAACCAGAAAGCAGCCAGGGAACAGGTCCTTACCAGACACTGAATTTGCCAGTATCTTGATTTTAGAATTCTTGGTCTCCAGAATTGTGGGAAACAAACATTTACTTAAGCCACCCAGTTATGATATTTTGTTATAGCAACCCAACTCACTAAAGCAGCCCCATTAGCTACTAATATGTCCACATATCCATTTTACTCCTAAATATTTCTTCAATCTTTTCTTAGTTAGGCTTTCATCATCTTTTACCTAAAAAAAATAATGTCCCTAGTTAACTTTTCTGACCCAGATTTTTTTCTTTTCAAGTCCATATTTTACCCACCTGTCAGATCTATTTAGAAAGTCAGATAGGACCATGCTACTCCTTAGCTTAATTTTTTAGTGTTCCTGATGGCTTACTGAACAAATTCAAATTTATCAAAATGACCAAGTCCTCCAAGGACTGGCCTCGTCCACCTCAGCAACCTCATCTTTTCCCAGCCTCTGCCTAATACTTCATGCCCCATTAACACTCTTAAATACAAGCCTCTCTAGCACCATCCCCCTTGCCTGGATTTCACAAACCTTTGCCCATCCATCTCTGGCAGTGAAAGAGCCCAAGTGAATTGTAAAATAGTGACCTACCTTTGCTAAGTTCTTTCCAGAAATCCATATGACTGTACAAAGCTTCTGGTCTCTCACTCCTTCTATTCCTCCCACTCCCTTTCCCTGGTGGGAATCTTTCCTCATAGTAAAGCAAAGATGTTTTTCTATGAAAGAATATTTGAGTAATCAGGAAAACCTCAGTCCATGGCTAGGAGAACTGGAAGGACCCAATGTCAAGAACAGTGTTCTCAAGCTCATCCTGCAGAGCATCACCAGGGTGTCATCAGCACCCAGAGGGGAAGCATGGGTCTAGGGCTGGGGAAGGAAGTAGAGAGAAGCAGAAGAAAATGAGGAGAGGAGACCAGAGAGAGTGAGAACCGAAAGATGCCCATCTGAGGTGGGGTCTGTGAGGTCTATAGGAACCGTATACAGGAAAGAAAAAGCACTCTCCACCCATCTCTGCACTACTCAACAGTGGCCACTACCAATATTGTTTTCTTTTTAACAGTGATGCCTTCAACACTTTCCAACATGGCAAGGTATTCATGGATAAACATACCTGTTGTCTCATCAAAACCCATCTGAGTGCTCACCCATTGCTTTAGCATCAAGGCCAACTACATTCTTGTGTTTTTAACTCACAGTTTTATAAGCAGTCTCCCTGGCACAACCAAGATGTGTATGAATCATTGCACCCATCTGCTTCCCTCTTCTCTCAGCCTCAGGATTTGAGATGCTCTATGATTCTGCTCTGCTCCATCCACATAAAAGGGACTCATTTCAGCCAGGTTTTCAGGCTCACACTTCCCTCTTCTCTTCATCCATTCATTACTCATTTTTCCTCCATCTCCCTTGCACTTTTGGCAGTAGGTCTCAACTCCTTTCTTGTTCTCTCTTTTACTCTGTCAGATCCTATGGCATCCACTAGGAGGCTCCAAAACAAAAAGATTCTGAGATCAGAGGTGATCAAACTTACCAGAAAAAAATAAAGAAGGAAAACTGGAGGCAAATGTAGAGAAGTCTTTATGAATCCATGGACCTTACTCCATCCACCCTAACCACACACACCCCGCCACGACACACATCCATATTCACAGACTCACACCTGATCTCCTCCTCTAAGCAAATTACATAAAACTAATGTCATCAGGGGTCATCCCCTTCAACCATCTACCTCCACACCTACAAAGTTATTTAAATCTACTTCTAGTTCCAAAAGAAAGAGTGTCCCAACTTCAGTCCAAGGTCTGTGTCTTGCATGTGTCTTGCCATGACCTGTAGAGGTTTGGTCCACTTCTCTCTCCACCCTTGGGTAACCTAAACACCAGTCACATTAAACTGCTTACAGTTCCCCATATGTACAAGCTCTTGCAATGGCCTGCCTACACTAAATGCCACTGATACCATGAGTCAGGATCCAATTCAAAAGTTAGCTCTTCTGTGAAGCCTTTCATGACACACCCAGTAGAATCTGCCCTACCCTCTATCGTCTCCCACTACATTCTGTGCACCCTCTCTTCTATTATCTGTGACTCTTTACTGCACTTATTGTTTTAGCTCTATTTTCCCATTATTCTCTAAAAGTTAGAAGGTTTTATATGATTTTATATGGCCTTCATTTACTTTTTGTATTGACAGCAACATTCAGGACATAATAGGCATTTTAATACCTGTTGCAGGCATGTATGTATGAATGAATGAATGAATGATAAAACAGAAAGATATTCTTTACCAAAACCACACACACACACACACACACACACACACACACACAATAAAAGGGAAGGAGAAATTGCACTTGACCTCTGTGAACTGCATGTTTCCCACCTCCACCTATCCAGGCCCCAACTTTGGAAGCATAATAAAGAGCACTTGGGTGAGGGAAAAGAGGAAGCAGAAACAAGGGAGTGACTTCACAGGAATCAGATCTGCCAGTCTGCCTGAAGATGGGATGGTATACTCCTAACAGAATCACTGAGTGTCACAAGACTATGACACAGTGCCCAACCACATGGGCACACATGATCATGTAACTTAAGGGCAGAATGTTTCCTTAGGAGCCTCACAGTTTGTACTTGCTGTTTTACTTTGCCTGGTTTTGCCTTGGACTCCTAATGATCTGATTTTCCTATTTCACGACAAATCTACATTCTAATTTGCCAAATCTCCTTTGGTTTCTGCATGCCAGAATCTGTGGTCCTTTCCTCCCATGCTCTGTTCTTGGCCCAGTCTTTTCTCTCCTTCTTTCATCACTTATCTGACACTCTTTCTCCAGGCTCTTACCTCCTATCAGCCAAGAGTAGAACTGAGAAGGACCACAACAGTTACCTGGGTGCTTGGGATCATTGCTTCAGAGCCAGTCACTCCTGACTGTCATCTCTCAGGGTGAACAGCTGATGGACTGTTTTCTGCTGGCCCTGAAAAACCAGCCTCTACCTCAGAGCAAAGCCTGTCCAAAGAAGGAGCATGACCTTTGTCCTTGGAAAGACCCACAGAGCACTCCTAGGCACATTCCCACCCTGCTAAATTGTTTATCTACAAATAACAGGAGAGATCTGTGGTGCCAGGTGTCCCTGACTCAGTCAGGCTAGGTGGGGACCCATAGCAATCCCCTAGCAGCCACCAATCAGCATGAGACAGGGAAATAGCTGGGATGCCTGATGACCTTCCCAGTAGTTTATGGTGTTGGGAAACCATGTAGTTCAGCACGAACACCCCTCATGGCTTAAACCAATCAGTTCAAACGAATCCCCCCTCTTGTACTAACCAATCACCCCTACCCAACTTGTCCCACCAGTGAATATGCTAATCATGTTTTAGAGTTGTTTTATGATTTTTCCCGAGGTGTGTGATGATTTGCTAAGAGATGCTATGATGTATGTGAAGTCCCTGCCTTCACCAAAGAGTGTATAAAACTGCAGCAAACCCTGGGCTCGGGGCCTCTCAGCGTCACCAGTTGCTGTGTGCACACAGAGGACTGAGCTAGCTCGCAATAAACACCTCTTTGCTGCTTACATCCATCTTGGTCTCTGGTGGTCTTTTGGGGGTCCCGAATTCGAGCATAACAGCCCAGTGGCTCAAGTGCCCCTCTTTGAGCTTTTAACATCTTGACACAAGACTGAAAACACAGCACTGGACAGATTCTCAATCTGAACTACCAATAATTTGACTCCTCGGAGGGCAAAGGAAGCAACAACCCAAGCTGTTTCTCTCAACCCTGACTGACAAGAAAAGTTGATGAATCCAGAGGGAAAAATAAACTTTGAAACAGATCATGGTTCTCTGTGGAGCATATTAGGCTACAGCTTTTCAGCCAAAGAAGAGGCTGCATTTCTTTTTTCAATATTTTTATTGGTGCATTATAGTTGGACATAATGTTGGGGCTTGTTTTTACATATCCATACATGCACATAATATAACAATATAATTTGGCCAATATTACTCCCAGTACTTCCTTCCTCCTTCCCCACCTCCCACATTCATCTCTTTCCTCTACTGATCTCCCTTTGATTTTCATGAGATCCCTGCCCACTCCCACCTTTCTTTTCCTTTTTCTTCTCTAGCTTCCACATCTGAGAGAAAATATATGAACTTTGACCTTGTTATCATAATGGTCTCTAGTTCCATCCATTTCCTGCAAATGACATAATTTTATTCTTCTTTATGAGAGGCTCTATTTCTTCATCAAAGACAGTTTTACTCTACTTTTAGGGGCCAATTTCAAAATGTTTGGCAAAGTGGTTCTCAAACTGTAGTCCACCAACCAGTAGCATCAGCTCTCCGGGAATTTAAAAATGAAATTTTCCAGACTCACCCTCGTCTTCCTGAGTCAGAAACTCTTATCTAGTAATCTATGTTTGTGGAGTCCACCAGGTGATGCTAATGCAAATGGAAATTTAACATCCTCCAGTCTAGAGAGAAGACCAGTATGATCTTATGGACAAAGACTCAAAGAAAGCAGCTCTCAGGTTCATGAGAATTACATTGTGCTTGTCTAAGTGCTGATTTATGGGGCCCTAGGAAATCTGAGGTCTGAAGAGGGTCCAGAAGTCTCAATTTAGAAAGTTAGCTGGGTATTACTACTAAGCGAGCAGTCCATTGACAAACCATGCTTGTTGAGCAATTCCAAGTTCCAAATGTATTCATGTTCTCCACAGCATTGCTCTTGACAAAACTTATCCTAACATAATTGTGCACAGCAAGCTGATTCAGTACCAGAGTTTTGGTGGGAGAGGAGAAACAGTTCCAAACAAAGTGATATTTGTCAATAATATTTATTTCCAAGAACAGACTCCAGTGACTTACATTGCAGCCCTGTGATTAAGGAAATGATATAAATAAAACCAAAGAACAGTATATTAATTATCTGTTGCTGCATAACAAATTACCTCACATTTTACCTATTGAAAACATCATACATTTAATATCTCACAGATTCTGGGCATGGTTTAACAGACAGCACTGCTTAAGCGTCTCTCATGAAGCTGTAGTCAAGGTGTTAGTACAGGTTGGGATCTTGTCAAAATTTCAACTGCTTCCAAGTTCATGTGGTGGTTAACAAGATACAAGTCTCTGTGTCCTGTTAGACTAAGGTTCTCTGTTTCCTGCTGGCTGACAGCCAGTAGCCCCCTCAGTTTCTTTTCTCTGGTGCTCCACAGCATGATTACTAGCTTCATGCATGAGAGCTCAGAAGATAATTAAGAGTCTACCAGTGATACTGATGTCACAAATACTATGCAACGTAATTATGGAACTGATCACCTCTGGCATACTCTGTTGGTTAGAAGCCTATTGCATTGAGTGTGGGTGGGATTTTGAAACATAAAAATACCAGAAGACAAGATAATTGGGAACCATTTTGGATTTTTTTGCTTCAAACTGGCTTATTAAAAACTCTATTCCTGGGGCTGGGGATGTGGCTCTAGTGGTAGCGTGCTCGCCTGGCGTGCGTGCGGCCCAGGTTCCATCCTCAGCACCACATACAAAACAAAGATGTTGTGTCCGCTGAAAACTATAAAAAAAAAATTAATCTCTCTTAAAAAAAAAAAAAAAAAAGGAAA
>NW_026000076.1:47700-80346 GCF_001458135.2 Marmota marmota marmota | reverse complement strand
CAGCCCCCACCCCTTCTCACCACCATGGGTATCCCATATTCACCCTGAGCTCTAAGTGTATATTGGGTATAATAACTATTCAGTGATCAATTACGACAAGCCTGTCACTCATCCTTGTGGGAGAATGACAAAAAGAAATGGTTTCTGCCTTCTATGATATTAAAGTAAGAGGCCAAAAATAATAGGAAACAATTAGAAAACAAAGCTGGAAGTATTTACTACAAGTTGAAGTAGAGCACTTTGAAGAGCAAGGACAGGGTGGGATGGAATAGCTTTTCCCTTCATGAGGTGGCTTCATGAGGGAAAGTACCTTTCAGTAGATGTTAAAAATGCGTCACCATGTGGGTCTCCATAAGCCCCATAGGCTTGGGCTAAACCAGAGGGACTCTCTCAGAAGTCTCTGGACTATAAATAGGCCCTAGTTTCTATACTCATATTTAGCACAAGATAAATCTTCACAAACTTCCATCACCATACCTGCAGAATGGGCCTCCATCTGAGAAATATGATGTCCTCTCCTCCTTGCAGGCTTGAGGGTCCCTTATAGCAGCTCTCTTGGAGCAAGGACATCTTTATAGGTGTGAGTGTATGTATAACCACACACACGTGAACATGCTTAAGACAGTTCTGCACTCTTCCCAAGGCAGTTTACACTCCTCATTAATTTTGTCTCTGGAAAAAAAAAATCCCACACTTCTAATCTCCCCCAACTGCTGGAAATAGATATGAGGCCTAATTAGTGGCTGTCTTTAGAATACGGAGAACCAAGTGTCCCTGAACCTCACACGTGTACTTTATCTCCTAATTCTGGAGCTAGAAGGAAAATCTCATTTACCATCCTATTACATCTGCAAACTGGGCTCCATGAATTTATCCCAGGGGAACCAACCAGGTTGAAATTCCCCATGCCAACCCTGGAGCAGCCTAGAGAGTAATCAGTTCTTGGTATAGCAGCAAAAAGAGGGTTCTAGAAGAGCGGCCTCTGGGAACAAACTGGTGACAGGAAAGACGCTATAATTACTTACGGGTAAGTTTGAGCCAGGTACAGTGGTGCATGTGACTTAGGAGGTTGAGGCAGGAGGGCACAAGTTTGAGGTCAGCCTGAGAAACATAGCAAGACACGGTCTCAAAATAAGATTTGCAAGAAGGTCTGGCCTAGTATGTGACACCCTGAGGTCAATCACCAGTAACACACACACACACACACACACACACACAAGGTTGTTTGCTGAATACAATGAAGATTGTTTCAGGAAGAGGGCTGGGAAATATGATATATTTTTAAATGACTCTACAGATATTTCAAAAGGAACTTTGCCATAAGTTGGACATGATGGTATGGGGAAGGGGAGATAAAAAACGGGGAATGTGAAATACACAGACAGAACTCAAGTCCCTTAGTCCCATCTCACAGTGGCTCTAGTTTTACTTGGATAAAGCAGTGCCCTGACACAGTTTAATTTTATTCCTATAAGCATTATTTTGGTTTTCCTGTGTTCTCCAAGTAAAAGAAAATAAAATATAGTCTTAATTTTTGTCTGTGCAAATTCAATAGAAAAGCACTTCTTAGTTATGCTTTGATAAGATTAACACAGCCTTGACTTTGAAGAACAGTTGAAAATTCATCATTATCTTAACAAAGTCAGCCTCTTAGGAAGGGAAATTTTGCTTAAGGAAACTTGAGAACTGTGAAGGAAATGTTCCGAGATTTGGAGTTAGAAAACTTAGATTGTATGAATTTAAGGAGTCACAATGAAAGTCAATGAACTTGCTGAAATAAAGTCATCTCAAAATCATAAGTCCAGCACTGAGCCCCAAAACTGGGCAGAGAGGAAGAAAACTGATATTTTTTGTATCTAAAAGGCAGTGTTTGATGGGATCCACCCCATTCCAGCCCACCTGGGGGGCAAACACCCATTCTGGAGAAGTTGCTGCATATTAATTCAGAGATTTCGTTACTGAAGAGTACTCTTTAGGGATCCAGAACTCCTGCAATAGAAAGTACTGGACTCCAAAATCTAAACTGAACCTGCTCCTCTGGAGAGATCCAGTAGATTCAAACCCTGGGAAAGTGATTGGGGACTGGAAATGAAACAATGAGGCTGGAACTTGTACAGACATCTTTTCACCAGAAGCTACCTGGGAGGTGAGATTGGCTATCCATCCTCAAGTTCAGTTCCTGCTGGTGGGCCCGCACCCTTGGCAGGGTGACTTTTCCATAAGGCGGTATCAAGGCAATCTGAATCCAACACTGTCACTCTCCGTGGCTCCAAATTACTGACAATAAATGCACAAAGATTCCTGAACAAACAAAAAGACAGCTTTGAGGGAAACAGACTAGACTTGCTGTCAATATATATGTTCTGTATTCTGGAGCATTCATGGGAGCTACTTCTACCCCAAGCCATAAACTTTTAATTTTATTTTATTCTATTTTTGGTGCTGGGGATTAAACCCCGGGCTTCACCCCAGGTATGTTTTTGTAAATATTAGGGATTGAAAAAAAAAATTTCACCACTAAAAATAACTGAGCCAACACAGTGTTCTTCCACACCCCACAGGCAGCGTCCATCCCTCTGACACAGCTGTCTCCCTAAGTCGGCCAACAGGACAGTTAAAAATAGATGGCCACTCTCCTCTAAGGGTTTACATAATTGATTTATAAAGCCTTCCACAGTTACTTGTCTAGATTAGTTGTCTCCAAATATTCTTGCTTGTATCCTTTATAAACTTTCAAAGCCAGCCTTTTAATTTTTAAAATAGCTTCAGATGGTAGAAAAGTTTGTCCATGGGTTAATATTACTTTATTTTTAGAATGAGTCAGGATTTAGCTATTCCTACTTTCCCATTTACATTTTTAATACTAAAACACTTTGTTCTTGCTTGTATGTATATACACAGAAGAGAATTTTTGTCAGAATATCATAGATTTCTTTCAACCCCCTAAATTAAATGTCAATGATCACATATTAATCAATTAAAAAATTATTTTTAATGATCCACTTGGATGATAAACTACTTAGCTCCAACTTAAATTTCAATAAAAGCAATGAATTAGAAACCACTTGACTTACAAGTGTTTATTACTCCATCACTCAAACCTCTCATTTTCAGAGTTTCTGTGAAATATACTAGAAAGGTTTTATTTATACTAACCAAATGTCTATTGACTTGATTGTTTCTCTTTTAGAAAAATCTCATGGTAGCATAAAATAGGTGAAATTAGTACAAAAATAATCTACTGAATTAGAAATTGTAGATTTTTGTATTTTTCCTCTTGACCAAAAATGGACTGCATGTTTTGGAGAAATTCTAATTTTAGGTCATAATGAAGTGTTTTTAAAAAGAATCATGGGCAATATGAATAGTACCAGCAACTGAGAATTATATGGACAGACTCCAATTTTCTTACTATGATTTAAAATGATAATATATGTTGCATCTACTAACTAAAACAGCATATTAACTTCTGGAGGGAGGGATTAATCCTAATAAGGCTGTTTTCTAAAGTTTAAGACACTGAATCATATATTTGTTCAATATTTTGCTTTATGTCCCAGGCATATTAATGTATGTCCCATTTTTAAGATCATGAAAAAAATTATTTTTTAAAAAATTTCTTAGTTATAGATGGACACACTATCTTTATTTTGTTTATTTATTTTTATGTGGTGCTGAGGATCAAACCCAGTACCTTACATGTGCAAGGCAAGCAATTTGCCTCTGAGCTACAACACCAGCCCATGAAAAGAAATTATGATAAAAGCAGAAAAACAAAGAGAAAGAAGGAGAAAATACTAAGCCCAGGGATTTATTCAAGTTTTGTTCAACCTGAAGCATGTGTAACTTGAGATAAAACTTTTTTAAAATGAATACAACATTATGAATAAAAAATTATAGACATGAAAGTAAATATTTAATATGAGCACAAAAATCTCAACAACTTCAATTTTAAAGGGATAATAATTTCCTCAAACATCATATAACTCAAAAAATATGATGAAGCAATAGTATAAAAATTTCTATAATACTTTTTCTACAGTTTTTGTCTTAGTATTTTAAATCATCTCTTCAAATGACAATGTCTTTTTACATAATTCTCTACTAGAAAAATTTTAAGAAAATAGGAATTTTTCTTCAGCATGGATGATACATTTTCTTTTTACTATTGCTCATTTAGAAAAGCTTTCTGTTTTTTCATTATTATTGGTAATTACTGGGTAAGTCTGTCATTTCTTCTGTGTGTGTGTGTGTGTGTTTGGATATAATACAGGATTTATTGGTGAGTGTGGTTAAGGAGGGGAAAATACTATGGAAGCCCTCATGACTGCAGGGTCTACCACTTGTCGATGGGACCACAAATGGGTTTATATTTGACCCCACAGCCATCAGGAATAAGCCGCTTCTCAGCCAACATGCCTTCAAATTCATCAGCATTAAATTTGGTAAAGTCCCACTTATTTGAGAATGTGGATCTTCTGGTGGCTGTGGAACTTGAACTTGGCCCCATAGGGTCTCGTATATATGTTCCTTGTTCTGCAACTTGGTGTGGATGTACATGATGACTTAGCTAATGTGAACCCTGGCCACCATGCCCTGGGATTCCCCAAAGGCACCCCACACACCTGTATGGAGCCTAGATTGGGGACAGCATGAGACCAGAGACACAAACATCCCACTGGAAAGCACTGTCTCCAAGGTCCCTTAGGGCAACCCATTCAAGCAACAGGCCACATATATACTAAAGATACTGCTGTTTGCAGCCTTACACAGTGGGTTACCATTAGTAAAGGAATCCAGTCAGTCAGCTTAATTAACTACAGATTTTCCCAGTTTCTTAGCACTTAGGAAATGACTCTTGCTGGGGTAAGCGCTTGGCACCTCCAGCCCTTTGATTGGCAAGACTTCTACCGTAACACCTCAGCTAGTTCTGGCAGGTTCTTTCTGCCCCACTTGCTCGCCCACCTGAGTGAGTTACTCACATAGTGCTTACTGTGCTTGCTCTTAAAATATATCTGGCACTTACACAGTGCTTACCATGCTCCAGGCACTGTTCTAAGCATTGCGTATATACTCAATCATGTAAGACTTGCAACAAACCCAACAAACAGCCCTTTAAGGTAGACTGTCCTACTACAACCCCCATTTTATTTTTTAAATTGATTTTATTTTTAGATACGTGATAGCAGAATGCACTACAATTCTTTTTACACATATAAAGCACAATTTTTCATATCTCTGTATATAAAGTATGTTCACACCAATTTATGTTTGCATACATGTACTTTGGATAATGATGTCCATCACATTCCACCATCATTGCTAACCCCCTCCCTTCCCCTCCCACCCATCTGCCCTATCTAGAGTTCCTCTATTCCTCCCATGCTCCCCCTCCCTACCCCACTATGAGTCAGTCATCTTATATCAGAGAAAATACAAGCCCCATTTTAAAGATGAGGAAATTGAAGCATCAAGAAGTTAAGAGCCAGGAGTCTAAGCCAAGCAACCTTGGCTCCAAATCCCTGAACTTAATCAATCCACTCTGCTTCACCACCTCATGATTCACACAAATAAAACCACTACTGTGCCACATAGCATTAAGGAGCTGTACCAAGCCTTTACACCTCCACAATAGGAAAAGGTCAAAGAAATCCTCCCTGAATGGGTAGCTGAAGGATGAGTTAGGTAGGCAAGGGTGAGAGGAGCATTCTTAGGAGGGGCCAATAGGTAGAGAAGGTTTGTGGTGGAGCATGGTGGACTAAAGCTTGGACCAATGCTAGCTGCCAGGAGCAGGAGGATGGTAGAGTTGATGAGTGAGCCTGTGGAGGGTAGACAGAGGAGGGCTGAGGAAGATCATTCAGGTCCTCCCTTCTAAAGACAGTTTAAGAAATATTGTTTTAATCTGTATTTTTCTGATTAATAATTAATTTTCCACTTTAAAATGTAGATTAGCCACACATTTTTTCTCTCTCTCTTTCTAAAAGAGAAGGTTGAGTTGGTGTTATAGCTTAGTAGTTCAATAGTAGAGTACTTGCCTAGCATGAATGAGGCCCTGGGTTGCATCCCCAGCACCACCATCACTACAGAGAGAGAGAGAGAGAGAGAGAGAGAGAGAGAGAGAGAGAGAGGAGAGAGAGAGAGAGAGAAGAGTAAGGTTATGAAATGGATATAAAGGCTCACAAGATATGTATAAACTATTGTTTTTATTTTTCTTTGTTGCTATTGTTGGGAAGAGTTTGTCTGTTCACCATTTTGGAGCCAGTTCATCATGTTTGGAAGCAGAAGTATCAAGATGAAAGCTAAAGCCTTACCAGAAAAAGAATAAATAGAAGAGAATTCCAACATTTCAATGTCAATTGGCAGAGGATGAACCTGCAAAGGAGATTTTTAAGAGAGAAAGAAAACTATCCAAGAAGAGGAAACTTAAGAGAACATTAAGTCAATTGGAGACAAGAAGGGAGAGGTTAGCAATGTCAGATGACAGGAGACACAAAGTAAGATGGAAAATGGGATTTAATGCTGTGGAAATCACCAGTGACCTCAGCAGAAGCTGTGGAGACAGAGCAGTGGTTTTCAATTGGGGGGAGATTTTGCCCCACAATGATCATTTGGCAATGTCAGAAGGGCAGGGATAGGCTACTGGAGCAGTAGACTTCTACTGGCATCTAAGTATCCTAAAGCACAATATAGTCCTCACTCAAAAAGAAAAAAAATACACACACACACACACGTGTGTGTGTATTATACTAGCTACTTACATAGTGCTTACATTGCACTGTTGGCATTTTAAGTTAACTAATTTATTTAGCTAACCTAAAATGCCAATAGTGCAGCAGGTAAAAAAATCAAAGGTAGAGACAGAGCCATGAAGGCAGAGGTTAGATTAGAGAGGTTCAGAAACTCGTAGGGGGACAAATCCCTCCATTATGTATAACTATAATACACCAAAAAAAGATGTGGGGGGAAGAGTTAAAAAGGAAAAAAAAATAAAAATAAAAATTTTAAATCATTTTTTTAAAAAAAGAAATGACTAGGGGGAGAAATAGAAACAGTAGATATATAGACACACCTTTGAATTTTTTTTTCTCTGAAAAGAGGAAGAAGTAGGACAGTAGCTAGAAAGGAATGAGGGACTCAAATGAGAATTTTCTTTCTCTTTCCAGTTCTTTGTCTTAATTGGGGAAAATTTGAGCCTGTTTTTAAAAGCTCTAATTGAAAAAGAGTTTGAGCATTCAGATTAGAGAAAAGACCATCTATAATTTAAGATTGCTGAGAAGGCGGAAGCAGAAAAAATAAAAGAGGAATATTTGGCCTTAAGAGAAATAGTTATACCTCTATGGTAAAAGAAGGAAAATAGAACAGTGGATAGAGATGCAGTTAAGGCTGTGTTTTGGAAATGGGACTTATTAGATATGGAAAATGACAAACCCCAAAAGTAGTGAGTCCTGGGGAAAGGGGGAGTGAGAAGGAAAGCCATACATTGAGAGCATTGATCCTTTCCCAATACATTCTTTCCCGATGATAAAACAAACCCTGGGGAAGAGGTGTCCATCAAACCTGGAAAGGTAGTCTCTGGGAAGAGGCCAAAGCATTAATCCTTCTGTAAACAAATCCTTTCCAGATACCAACTTCACTGACCCCAGGCCCTCCATCAGGTCCAATAAGATAAATCCCAGAAACTGATCACTGACCCTATACTCCCTCCCATTTCACTGCGTAAAACAGACCCCAAATTCCTAAGCACTAAAACTGACCCCTTCACTGATTGATAGAACAAACTCGAAATTCCTGGGTGCCCAAAGAAAATTGATATGTTCATTAGATTACCTCTCAGAATAACCTATATAAGCCCAAGCCCTTTCTTTGATAGGGGGCTCATTTTCCACCAGGAAAGTGGGTCCCACACTCCTCCTTTCTTCTCTGCACCCCCTTCTCCTGTGTGAAACTTTGTTCCTGAATAAAGCACTGAGCTGATTTGTGAAGTTTGTGTTTGTCCCCATCTTTTTGCGCAAACAGGACTGGTGATTGAGTTCCCATTATATGGCTTCCACTTTCCTCTGGAACAGTCAAGACCATCTTCTGAGAATCACAGGGAATAAGAGGAAAATTTGAGGAGACTTGAAATAAATATTATTGACTGAAAATCATTACAGGATTCCTACATGCTATTGAGATCTATTGTTTTAAGTATTGTTTTGTGAAATCGATATGCCCCATGGAGGCTGTCTCTCCAGAAGTGCTTGTTTGCTCATGGCACAGTTTATTATTTACAGTTGCAGTCCTTAGAAGATGCCACATAAAATGGACAGAATTGGAAGGGAGTTTAGGGTCCTGGCAAAAGCATTTTTGAAAAATACATCAGACAGGCTGGACACAGGAGCACATGTCTATAATCCTAGTGACTCAGGAGGCTGAGGCAGGAGGATCACAAGTTCAAGGCCAGCTTCAGCAGCTTAGCGAGACCCTCAGCAATTTAGCAAGATCTTGTCTCAAAATAAAAAAAAAAAAAGGACCAGGGCTGTGGCTCAGTGGTTAATCACTCCTGGGTTTGGTCCTTGGTACCAAATAATAAAAAGAAAAGAAAAATATATCATGGAATTTTAGCCGGACAAGAAGTGATGTGAATAGAGTAACAGATGGATTGGGAGGAAAATGCACAAGTTAACAGACATACATGGAGGATATTTTATCCAACACAAAATATGAATGTCAAACCAAATTACAAGTAACACAAACTGAGATAGAGCACTTATATGAAATGTCTCAAAGCTAATTAATGACAGGGTACTCCAGGTACACAAAGTTTTGATTATCATCAATAGGTGTGTTGTGCAAGATGAGTCTCTATGGTGGTCATCTGAGGTTCACCAGAGCTCGGAATAAGTTTCACAATATTACATTGTAAGGCTTAAGAAATAGGTAACTTTTAATGTATCAGCAACAACAAATATAGCAAGTCCTTTGATTCTTTTTACCCATAAAAAGATACGTAGAGGCCAGGACCATCCGATGGACAGTCAGTCTAGTATTCAAGGAAAGAACCCCACACACATATAGTGTTGGTGGATAAGCATGATAGAAACATCATCAGAAGAGATATTCAGACAACTTGAAAATTAACATTAGGTTGAAATTTTGTGCTATCTAGAGAAGGTGACTGAAAGCTAGATGTTTAGCACCTGAGGATAGTGGGAACCACAGAAAATTATAGTTCCACATGAGAGAGAAATAATGAGAGGAAGGGGCTAGGGAGAAGATATATCCTTGCAGGGCATGACTCCAGTGACCTGCTCCCTCTAACTAGGTCCTACCTCCCAGGAGTCATTGAATTAATGGATTAATCAACTATTGAGGCCAGAACCCCCATGATCCAATCATTTCCAAAAAAGCCCCACCTCTGAACAATAGACTTTGGTAGACATTCCAGATCCAAACCTTAACAGTTCAGCTGGGGCTCCTCCCACTGGTTGGAGAATGGTTCCTGTTCCCACATGGCCCATCAGTTCCGGTAGACAAGAATTAGCTCACAGAGTTACTTGCAGACAATGCCACTGCTTTGCATTTATCATTCAATAAATAGCATTTAGACTAGCTCATTGTAAGCATCTCCTAGCAGACTTCTCTTTATTTCATCATCTGTGTGGTTTTTAGAGAAAATGAAGAAACAGAGGATATGGTTTCAAAATGAAGAGGGCTCTTAGAAACAAACCATAATGTTGTTGACACTTAAAAACCAAAATGCTTTAAGCTTATCTTACAGTGAGTATTTCTAAATATGACTTAGAGACATAAGCAAAAACAGTATGTACATAAATACCTGAGTTTGTACATGGCAGCATGTTCCATGAGGTTTTCTCTTTTATAACAAAGATGGAAAACAAAACTATAAAACAGAGAAGAGAACATGTCCAATATTTTTTCCCCATGCCTGTATGTGCTTATAATTCCAGCATTTGGGAGACAAACAGGAGCCCAGAATTTGCCACCAGCCTGGGCAACATAGCAAAGTTCTGTCTCAAATATTTTTTTTTCCTTAATTGATTCAGAGTTGTAGGATCAAAACAACCTAAGACTCTTTAACTAAGTAGAACAAATTTAAAAATTTGTTTAAAAAAATAACATAAGGGCTGGGGTTGTGGCTCAGTGGTAGGGTGCTTGCCTAGCATGTGTGAGGTCCTGGGTTCAATCCTTAACACCACATAAAGATAAATAAATAAAAGCACTGTGTCCATCTACAACTAAAAAATATTTTTTAAAAAATAAAATAACATAAGATTTATGACTAAGATACAAAATATAGCCAGGTGTGGTGGTGCACACTTGTAATCTCAGCGATTTGGGAGGCTGGGAGACTGAGGCAGGAGGATTGCAAGTTCGAAGCCAGTCTCAGCAATTTAGTGAGGTCCTAATGCAACTTTAAGAGACCCTGTCTTAAAAATTAAAAAAAATAAATAAATAATTAAAAAAGGAAGGTTGAGGATGTAGCTCAGTGGTAAAACACTCAATCCCCAGTTCAATCCCCAGTACCCATCCACCCTCCCCAAAAAAGAAAGAAAATAAAAAAATATATAAAATATACTTCTGAGATTCAAGTTTTCTATAATGTTGTAAAAATAAAATAAAATAAAAAGTAGAGCTTGACAACATCATGTATATCCACAAGACTGAGATCCTCATTTAGAATAAAATATATTACATGCTTATATAAACATATAAAATTAGATTCTATTGTCATGGATAACCAAAAAGAACAAATAAATTTTTAAAAAGTTGAATTTGACAGAGAAAGCTGCAACCTACTCTTAGTCTGTAGAGTATTTCATTCAAAAGTTACTCTAGTCAGAATGGCAATTATCAAGAATGTAATAACAATAAATGTTGGTGAGGATGGGGAAAAAGGTACATGCATACATTGTTGGTGGGACTGCAAATTGGTGCAGCCAATATGGAAAGCAGTATGGAGATTCCTCAGAAAACTTGGAATGGAACCACCAATTGACCCAGTTATCTCACTTCTCAGCATATACCCAAAGGACTTAAAATCAGCATACTACAGTGATGCAACCACATCAATGTTTATAACAGCTTAATTCACAATAGCTGAGCTATAGAACCAACCTAAGTGCCCTTCAACAGGTTAATGTAAAAAGGAAATGTGGTACATATACACAATGGAATACTACTCAGCCATAAAGAAGAGTGAAATTATGGCATTTGCAGTAAATGGATGGAACTGGAGACCATAATACTAAGTGAAATAAGCCAATCCCAAAAAACTCAAGGCTTTGTGTTCTCCCTGATATAGATGCTAACTCACAATAAGTAAGAGTAGGGAAGAATAAAAGTTCACAGGATTAGACAAAGGGGAATGAAGGGAAGGGACGGGGGATGAGAATAGGAAAGACAGTAGAATGAATATATATAAATGTACATGTTTATATATGAATGCATGACTAGTATAACTACACATTCTGTACAACCACAAGAATGGGAAGTTATACTCCATGTATAGATAATATATCAAAGTACATTCTACAGTTGTATACAACTAGGAAGAACAAATAAAAAAATTAAAAGTTACTCTAAATCTACCTAAAACATTTTTTATTAAAATTAAAATTTTATTAATATTAAAATTAATGGCAACTCACCTTTGCTGAGAATTGGACAGCAAACAGAACCTCAGCACACGAGTGCTATTGAGGGAGATGTCCTAGGAGAAAAGGCGCCTTCAGGTTGATCAGAGAGTGGACACAGCCTCTGAAAGCTACAGAAAATACTCTACTTCCAGAAAACAAAAAGCACTAAGAAGAAAGAGGTGAAAATAAGGAGAACTTAAAAGAAAAAAAAAGTCTCTCTTCTTTGACAAAATAAAAGAGGGACAGCTTAGGGCACACTTAGGGATAGGTCTTAGAATTAAAAATAAAAAAGTCATCCAACTGAATTGGCTGTGATTCTCTATAGATCCCATTAATGTAGGAAGTAGAGGATCCATAAACACGGAAGTTTAAGAAATCAACAACTTGGGACACAAAGGCATGATTAGTGCTTCTCAAGTTCAAATGTGTTCACAAATAATCTGGAGATTTTGTTGAAATGCAGACTCTGACTCAGCAGGTCCAGTTTTAGGCCTGAGAGTCTGCATTTCTAACAAGCTTCCAAGTGATGCAGACGTTGCTAGTCTTTGGATTAACTAAAGCAAAGCAAAGTACCGAGAGCATCCAGGGAACCCGAACAGAAACTCTCCACATGTGTATTCAGCCATACAAACACACAGCCCTCACAAGATAAGCGAATGGTTGGCATGGGGAAACAGAGGCTGCTGTGTTTACCTATGACTTCATTTTCCAGTACCATGGATTTGATGGCTTTCTTTTCTTCACAAAACTGTGGCAAGGATTAAAGGGAATTCTAAATATTGCAATACCTAAAAAATCTGTAAAGGACTGCTTAAGTATCAAATGATATCACTGACATTGAAGTTTAATTTAGCATATGAATAAACTACTTTAAATAGCAACTTCTCTACAGGTGGCGTGATGAAGTAATGGGACTAAAGGGACAACTTGATCTGTAGTAATGTCATTAAATAAAATGCAACTGACTTGCACAAGTTCAAGCACTCTCATAGGCATAGCCAGCAAGATACCATACCACCACGTTGTTCACTCGTTCCTTGAAAGAAAATTAATGCTGTACTTCATGATTTAGAATTTTCCTATGTTTGGTATTATAAGCCAATAAGATCATTATAAGATATGAGATAATTAGATTATCTTACATGAAGTTCCCAGGAAATATACAAGATATTCAGTGTCAAGGAACTTTGGAAACCCAGCGATAACGCAACTTATAGTAAATGTGACCACATGAACAAATTGTTTAACTGCAGAAAATTTGGAACATAAAAATAAAAAGTATTGTTTCCAATATTTTGTGCAATATTCATGCACACAAAAAAATCACATTATTTCACCAAGTATTTCTCAGAGATACTAAGAAATCCTCCTAAGGATCTATGCTCACGGTATCTCAAGTGAAGAGATGGACATAAGACATGTGGAATGCCAGAACACAGAGTCCCTGTGGCTGAGCTTCTAATTAGGGGAGAAGACAGCTGTACTGAGCATCCTTGAGTTTTCCTGAAGGTCTGTCTGAAGTACAGCACAGGAGCAGCTCCTAACAGGAGTATTATGTAGCAGAAAGTGCAATGTCAACAGTGGACTAAGGATCAGAACTTACACAAGAGTCCCCAGGATTTCTGTACCCTCTGTGGAAGAGAGAGTCCTGGTACAAGTCTCAACATCCATGAAGCCTTTCCTCATTCTGTGCTTCCTTGTCTTGCTGAATGAGGACAGATCAATGAAGGCATGCCAGGGTTTCTTTGATGTACTGCCTGGAAGGCAGCAATCTCGTGAATTAAGTAGCCCCCAAGACCTTCAAGTCTTCCTGAAGTGCAGTATCATTGTCACTGTGTCTAGCAGAAATTCCTCTGATTTTTGTAATATGAATAGTATCAATTTGGGCAAATAGAAAATGTAGAGTTTTCTATTTATGTATTTTGTATTAGAGATCACTTTGTTGATACAAAATTAAGACTCTTAGAATGGCTTGTCTATACAGCTAGTTAATGGTTCAGTAAGTTCTAGAATTGTTTTCCTGACATGTACTGTTCTTCTTAATGTGGCCTTCTCTCCTAAACAGTAGGGAATAATGAGCACAGCAAAATTGTTTGACCTTTGATTTCAATGCTATTATTAACAATGTAACATAAAAGAATTAGAATGTTTCTCTTATTTTCATTACATTTAAAAATTTATGTTATAATATCAAAGAATCAATAAGACTTATTGGTGCATCAGGATGGATCCACATGAAATAATTATAATAGTTCAAAGGCTCAATTTTGACTTGGTACAGAGTTAATGTATATGCCATATACATGCACTTCAAAAATACATTATTACCAAATTTAAGCCTTTTTTTTTAATACCAGAGATTGAACCCAGGGGCATTCTATCTCTGAGCTACACCCACCAGCCCTTTTCATTTTTTTCTTTTGAATGGAGTATCACTGAATTGTTGAGATTAGCCTTAAACTTGAAATCTTCCTGCCTTGGCCTCCTGAGCCTCTGGGACTACAGATGTCTGCCTCTATGCCAACCAACTGCATATATATATATATATATATATATAATTTTATTAGTGCATTATAGTTATACATAATGATGGAGTTCACTTTGACATAATCATACCTTCATGGAATATAATTTGTTCCATTCTAATCCCCAGTAGCTTCACTTTCCCTTCTCTTCTACTTTTCCTCTGTTCTGATCTTCCTTCTATTTGTTGATTGATTTTTATAATTGGTGCTTTATAGCTATACATAAAGGTGGAATTCACTACGGTATATTCACATATGTACATAGCATAATTTGGTCAGTTTCATTCTGCAGTTCCTCCCTTTTCCAATCCCTCTTCTCCTTCCCCCTGAATCTCCTTCCTCTAGTTCACTGATCTCCTTTCTGTTTTCATGAGATTTCCCCCCTTTTTATTTCTTTACTTCTTTCTAGCTTCAACATATAAGGGAATACATTTGATCCTTTACTTTCTGAGTCTGGCTTGTTTAACTTAGCATGACGTTCCCCAATTCCATCCACTTACCAGCAAATGCCATCATTTCTTCCTTCTTTATGGCTGAGCAAAATTCCATTGTATATGTATACACCACATTTTCTTTATCCATTTCTTGGTTGGTGGGTACCTGGGTGGCTTTCATACTTGGCTATTATGAATTGTGCTACTGTAAGCATTGATATGCCTGTATCACTACAGTATGCTGACTTCAGTTCCTTTGGACATATACCAAGGAGTGGGATAGCTGGGTCATATGGTTGTTCTATTCCCGGTCTCTTGAGGAATTTCCATATGGCTTTCCAAAGTGATTGTACTAAATTATAGTCTCACTAACAATAAATGTGTGTGCCTCCTCACTATCATTTATTATTATTCTTAATGATTGCCTTTCTAATTAGAATATTAGATGAAATTTCAATGTAGTTTTGATTAGTTTTTTCCTTGATTACTAGAAATGTTTAACATTTTTCATATATTTATTAGCCATTTGTATTTTTTCTTTTGAGAAATGTCTGTTCAGTTCTTTTCCACATTTATTAATTGGGTTATTTGGGTTGTTTTTTTTTTGGTGTCAGGTTTTTTGAGTTTTTTATATATTCTTAATATTAATTGCCAGTTGAGGAGTAGGTGGCAAAGATTTTCTCCTATTCTGTAGGCTTTCTCTTCGTGCTCTTAATCATTTCCTTGTCTGTGCGTTTTAATTTGATATTGTCCCACTTGCTGATTCCTGGGTTTATTTCTTGAGTTTTAGGGGTCTTGTTAAGGAAGTTGGTGCCTGCACAATATGTTGGGTTGTTGACCCTATGTTTTCTTCTAGCAGTTCAGTTGCAGTTTCCAATTTAATTTCTAAGTCTTTGATACACTTTGAGTTGAACCTTGTGCAGGGAGACAGGGATCTTGTTTTGGTTTTCTACGTGTGGATACCCAGTTTCCCTAGCACTATTTGTTTGATACCTTTGTGGAGTATCAAATGACTGTGTTCTAAGAAGTTTATCTCTGCGTTTTCTGTTCTGTTCCATTGATTTTCACGTCTATTTGATGCCAATACCATGGCATTTTTGTTACTGTAGCTCTGTGGTATAATTGGAGATCTGGTATCTGATGCCTCATTCTTCTTGCTAAACATTTTCTTTTGACTATTCTGGGTTGTTTATTCTTTTACATGAATTTTAGTACTTTTTTTTGCTACTTCTGTATCATTGGTATCTTGATGGGGATTGCATTGAGTTTATATAATGCTTTTGGTAATATGACCATTTGGCAATATTAATTATGCCTATCTAAGAACATGGGAGGTCTTTCCAACTTCTAAGGTCTTCAGTTTCTTTCTTCAGTGTTTTATAATTTTTATTGTAGAGATCTTTCACCTCCTTGGTTAGATTTATTCCCAATTTTTGTTTTATTTTGTTTGAAGTTATTATGAATAGAATGGTTTTCCTGACTTCCTTCTCAGCAGATTCATTGTTAGAGGATAGGAAAGCTATAGATTTTTGTATGTTGATCTTGTATCCTGCAATTTTGCTAAATTAATTTATTGGCTCTAGAAGTCTTCTGGTGAAGTTTTTTGAGTCTTCTACATATAGGATCCTGTGATCAGTAAACAGAGATAAGTTGACTTCTTTTCCTATTTGTATTCCTTTAATTTCCTTCTTTGCCTGGTTGCTCTGGCTAGAGTTTTAAGAACTGTATTGAAAAGAAATGATGAGAGTGCACATCCTTGTTTTGTTCCTGATTTTAGAGGAATGCTTTCAGTTTTTTTCCATTCAATGATTTTGTTTTTGAGTTTGCCATATATAGCCTTTATTATGTTGAGGTAAGTTCCCTCAATCCCTAGTTTCTTTAGGATTTTTAACATGAATGGGTACTGGATTTTGTTGAAGGCTCTTTCTGCATCTATTGAGATGATTATGTGGTTCTTATCCTTAATTCTACTTTATGTTGTGAGTTATATTTATTGATTTATTGGCATAGCCTTGCAATCCTGGGATGAAACCAACTTGATTGTGATGTACAATCTTCTTAATGTGTTTTTGAATGCAGTTTCCTTACATTTTAATGAGGTTTTTTGCATCTGTAAAATGGGCTCTATTTAGTATTTATATAAACTAAGGTTTGCTTTTTTTCCCCTTGATGTATCTTTGTTGGGTTTTTGTTTTAAGGTGGTACTGGCTTCATAGAATGAATCTGGGAGTGTTGCCTTCCTTTCTATTTCATAGAACAATGTGAGCAAGATTAGCTTTTGTTCTAAAGGTCTGGTAGAATTCAGCTGAGAATCCATGTGGTCTTGAGAGGTTTTTATTCTTTGCTGTTGTTGTTGTTAGAAGGCTTTTAATTGCTCCTTTAATCTCATTGCTTGATATTAGTCTGTTTAGGTTTTCTATATCCTCTTAATTCAGTTTGATAGCTTATATGTGTCTAAAATATAGTCTAGATTTTCAGGTTTATTGGAGTATAAATTTTCAAAATTATTCCTAATGATCCTCTGGATTTCAGAAATGTCTGTGGTGATATCTTCCTTCCTTCCTTCCTTTCTTTCTTCCTTCCTTCCTTCATTTTGTACCAGGGATTGAACTCAGGAGCACTCAACCACAGAGCCACAATCCCAGCCCTATTTTCTAGTTTATTTAAAGCCAGGGTCTCATTGACTTGCTTAGTGCTTGGCTGTTGCTGAGGCTGGCTTTGAACTTGTTATCCTCCTGCCTCGGCCTTCTGAGCTGCTGGGATTACGTATGTACCACTGTGTCCAGCAATATCTCCTTTCTGATCTCTAATTTTATTGATTTGGGACTTCTCTTTCTTTTGATTATTTTGGCTAAGTTCTTATCAATCTTGTTTATCTTTTCAAAGAACCAAAGCATTGATCCTTTGTATTTTTTTCTCAATTTCATAATTTCAGTTCTGATCTTAATTATTTCCTGTCTTCCACTGATTAGGGAATTAGTTTGTTTTGCTATTCTAGGACTTTGAGGGGTAACATTTCTATCAGCTATTTGGGATCTTTCTGGTTCTTTGTTTCTTGCAGGCACTCTATGCTATAAACTTTATTTTTAGAACTGTCTTTCTGTACTGCAGAGATTTTTATATATTGTATCTCAGTTCTCATTTGTTTTAAATTTTTTTCATTTCTCTCCTTATTTCTTCTATGATCCATTACTCATTCAAAAGTGTATTATTGAATCTCCACGTGTCAAATATTATCTTGGTTTTTATCTTATTATTGATTCCTAATTTAATTCCATTATTTTCTGCTAGAATCCAAGGAATTTTCTATATTCATTTTGTATTTGCTAGGACTTGTTTTCTATACTAAAGCATGATCTATTTTAGAGAAGGTTCTGCATGCATCTGAGAAGAAAGTTAATTTAGTTGTTGATGGAAATAGATGTTTGTTAGGTTCATTTGTCAAATAGTACTTTTTAGTTCTGAAGAGTCTTCTTAATTTATGTCTGGATGACCTATATTTTGTTGAGAGAAGGTGTGTTAAAATTACAGAGTATTATTGTAATGGGCTCTATTTTAATCTTTATATGAAGTAGGATTTGATTTATATACTAACATTTGAGGCATAAATATTTCCAATTATTATATATTTTTGTTGGATGATTCCCTTAACCTGTATGAAATGACTTTTTTGTCTCTTCCAATTAATTTTGACTTGAAGTCTACTTTGTCTGATATTAGAATAGCTAGTCCTGCTTGCTTTCTGTCTCAATTTGCATGGTATATCTTTATCCATCCTTTTACCTTCAGCTAGTGTATATCTTTGCCTGTAAGGTGAGTCTCTTGTAAATGACATAAATGGTTGAGTCTTGTTTTTTCATCCACTCTACCAATCTATGTCTTTTGATTAGAGAATTGAGACCATTTACGTTCAATGTTATTACAGAGAGATGATTTTTTTTTATCTTTTCCACTTTTATTAAATCTAAAATTCAGACTCTCCTTTAATTGATTATTGCTCTAGTGATATCCAATTAGTCACTGGTTTTGATGTTTACTTTTTATTTCTTTTATGTGAACTATTTCATAAAGTATGTTTTATAGTGGTTTAATGGTTATGAATTATCTTAGTTTCTGCTTTTTGTGGAAGATTTTTACTTCATCTTCAATTCCGAAGGAGAGCTTTAATGGATATAGCAACTTGGCTGGCACTTCTTATCTTTCAGGTCTTTGCATATATTATTGCAAATCTTCCTGGCTTTTAGTGTTTGGATTGAGATATCTGTGGAAATTCTTTAAAGGTGACAGGTTTATCTTTAAAGGTGACATGCCATTTTTCCTTGAAGCTTTTAAAATTCTATATTTGTTCTGTGTATTAGACATTTTAACTTTAATATGTCTTGGTAAAGATTGCTTTTGGTATTGTCTATTTGGGGTTCTAAAGGCCTCTGGTATTTTTGAGATTGTCATTCCTAAGATTTGAGAAATTTTCTAACATAATTTCACTGAAAAGATGCATTACTTTAGTTTATAGGTCTCTTCATATTATCCCAGATTTCTTATATATTCTAGTCATGATCTCTTATCTTTTTGCTATTGTTGACTTTGTTTGCAAGACTACATAATTTATCTTCAAGGCTTGAGAAATCTATCTTCTATGTGATCTAATCTATAAGTGATGCTTTCAACTGAATTTTTAATTTGATTTATTGAGTCTGTCATTTCCAGAATTTTTATTTTGTTTGTTTCTTAGATCTTCTTTTAGTTCACTGAACATTTTAATTATCAACTTTCTAAATTATTTTTTCTGGCATTTCCTCTACTGTGGTGTCAATGGCATCAATTGTGTTGTGAGTTATTTGGGGTGGCTTGTCCCTTGGGGATTTTTTTTTTTGGATTATTAGTATTTTTACCTACCTTCTGGGATAATTAACCCTCCTACTTTTATATAAGTGCTTTTTAAGTGAGCTGCTTTTTCTTTACTATGAGTCCTGGATTGAACAAATGTCTTGGTGTTGCTATTTTCACTCAATTTGAACTTGATAGTATGTTCAGTCTCTAACAGCACATTGAAAGGTGATACTAATCCCCAGTGATTACAGCAACTTCAGAACAATGCTTCAGAGTAATAAATCATTTTTAAAAATATATTAAAAATGTTATCCAGAGGTTCACTAATCTGGTGGTAAATGGGATTTTTTTTTCTTGGTTGAGAAATTAGATGAAAGTAAAATTGCACTTAGACTATATTTGCTTTCTGGTCAGCTCTTCTCACACAGCTTCAATTATGGGTTGTGGAGGAATCAGGACTTACTATTTATTTCTCCTCCATCATTTTCTGGGAATTTGTTTATTTATTCATTTATGCATTTATTCATTTTGCTGGAGGTTTTTAAAGTATATTACTTTCTTTCTGGGGTTTCAGTTATTTTTCAGTTCATTTATTCTCAGCTCTGCTCCAAAGTAGTCAAACTTCTTATGGGATTCTCTATGCAGAGTTTCATTCCCGTCTTGGCTGGATAGCTCTGATGCCCCCTCCTTCTAGGAGTCCCAGACCCTGTTCTGGGGTGAGGAGAGTGGAATGCTTCAGTCTATCCTCCAGTCCTTTATAGTCTCTAAAGAGATGACTCATGGATCATCAAATTTGGTTTACATTTAATTGGTCTCGGTCCCCACACCCCTGGTATCAGCCAGGCTTCTTAGCCCAGAGCTTAGACCACCTGTTTCAAGTGAAAGAGTCCTTCATTCTTCTTAGCTTTGTTGACTCAATTTTCTGGTGCTTAAGTTCTGTTTTAAATCACTCTTTGGGAGCTGCTATTATAATAATGTGGCTTCCTCTGAATCATTTTATTCCATTCTCCAAAGGATAAACTACATGGATTAAAAGAATATTAAGAATATAGTTCATGGGACTGGGGTTGTAGCTCACTGGTAGAGCGCTTGCCTAGCATGTGTGAGGCATTGGGTTCAATTCTCAGCATCATATACAAATGAATAAAATAAAGGTTCATGAAAAAAAATATATATGGAAGAATATAGTTCATTAAGAGTAAAAAGGCTGGGGTATAAAGGCAAAAGGACAGTTGGGATATTCAAAAGTTAAGAGGAGAGAAAGTGGAATAAAGGTAGTACATAAAGGTCCTAAAGAGGGAGAAACTGAAGAAGTAGAGGAAAGAGAACTGGATATTTTGCTATCAGAGGGAGAGGTGAGGAGAAAAAGCATAATAAAGCAAGTGAACAAATAGAGCAAAGCAACACCAACCTCCCCAAACCAAACAAAAACACTAAAAATACAAAAAAGCAATTACTACCTTTTAGAAAAATGTAATCAAACAGTAAAATACTAATAAAAGGAAAAGAAATAATAAAATAGGAGGGAAACAGAAATGTGTGTGTGTGTGTGTGTATGTGTGTATGTGTATGTGCATATGTGTATAACAAATCAGCAAATATAACCAGAACCATAGCTTTGTTGACTCAATTTTCTGGTGCTAAACTACTGCTTTAAATCACTCTTGGGGAGCTGCTATTATAATAATGTGGCTTCCTCTCGATCATTTTATTAAATGATTTATTAAATTTTTTATCAAATAATTTATCATTTTATTAAATCATTTATCAGATATAACTAGAACCAGATCTAGTTTTCTTTTCTCAACCTCTTCACTTTCTCCCTCTCTAAGGTCTTCATGTACTACCTTTATTCCACTTTTTCTCCTCTTACTGTTTTGAATGTCCCAACTTTCCTTTTGCCTTTATACCCCAGCTTTTTTTTACTGTTAATGAACTCTATTCTTTCTCATATATATAAAACAAGAAAAAGAAAGATTCTTAACTAAAAATGCTAGGATTTTTTCATTGAGGTGGCAGAAGTTGTGCATATTTTCATCTTATCCCAAACTGTCCTTCTGTCACCTACTTCTTGTGCTAAATGCCCCTTAGAGACAGCAAGGACAGGATGTTATTAAACCCATCCTGCTTTTGTGATTTTCAATACTCTTCATGTTGGAGTGGCATAGAGGTGTAGCTGTCTGAAATTGCTCTCAGCTTCTCTACTCACCAGTACTAGGGGAATGGTACTGAAAGTTTCTTCTGTTGGGGTTTTGTGCAGACATCTTAGATTGCTGCTCTTACTGGTTGGAAGCAGTGGAGAGATCTATTAGGGAAGTTTTGACTGCTCGATTTGAGCTCTAAAGGGAACTTTGAACTTTTGTTTGGGGTATCTACTCTGAAGCAATTAAATCTTATACCCTAGGGCTGACTAGATGCCTATCTTGGGGCCATCTGTGTTTCTAGAGTCTTCTCAGAGTTCTACTGATAGGGTGAGGTAACCCACTATTGTGGGTGGATGGTGCACAGCAGATTTCCTGTGCCCCCCTGCCACCAAATATGAACTTCCAAGTCTCTGTCCCTGAATATAATCACACCCACCTATTCAATTTCCCTACTCCTTATCATCTAGTCATTTGCACCACAGAGCTCAAAGAGAGAACGGCTTGCATTCTCCTCTGTATCTCTGTCTTGAATCCCTCTGGATTCACTATTCTCTATAACCATTTCGTTACTGTGATTTGCCAGGTGTACTTTAGGTCATTCAGTAAGCACAGGCTGAGAAACTATGGAAGTATTTGCTTAGGACTTTTGGTTTTGAAGGAAGAAGATTCAGCATAAACTCTTAGAGCTAGATCTCCACCTCAGTTCTTCACTTACAAGTTGAGAAACACGGAGCACATTTTGAACGCCAGATTCATGTGCAAGTTCAGAGTAACTTCTACAGGTGGTTATATGCCAAATTTGCCCGCTATGCTTCTCTTTTCCCTTTGTGTTGCCCTCCACCTCCTTGCAGAGACACAGCACCACCGCTGCTCCCCGCTCAGGAGTATTCCTTTCTATTCTCTGTTCACAACACCAGAATGGACTTCTCCAAATCTCTGACACACAAATATTGATATATAATAATTTTATTCAGACATCTTGTTATGAAGCAGTATTTCTGTGATTTCAATTCCAAACAGCAAAGCAAGTGGAAAGTGCCTCCTTCCTATACTCCACCATCTTGGAGCCCCAGCCTCAGAGATTTTGAAGATGTAACTATTGTGTTTGAATCTCCACATAAATTTTCTGTAGTAAAACACTTTTAAAAATGAAAACTTATTGATATTTTTCTATGTGACTAAATGAGCAATCATTTGTACAAATAGGACATGTAGGTTATGTTGATGTAATAAACTTTCCAAAGTGCTGGTTAACTTCATCTGGTGCTTTTCTAATTTTCCATTATGTTGCATTCAAGATGTACAAGTCTTTTACCACTGTGTAAGCAGGAAAATGACTCTCACAGTCTCAGTAAATTGAGAAGGAGGCTTTTTTTAAACCTCAGGCAATTAAAATAGATTGGCCTTTGCAGTTATACCATTGACCTTTTCTCTGAGTCTACTCAATTGGCAGTGAAATATTTCTTCCAAGTACTCTGGTTGTGCTGGTCATCAAACTTAAAATCTATATAGTAACTATCATTCATAGATTATATATTGTATAATTTTATTTTCACACAATGTACTATATGTTGATATTGTTCTGTATAACTTTGATAGCTTAGTCAAAGTAAATTTATTTTCCAATTCTGGCTGTAGATTGCCGTTTGGCCACCTACCATCTGACAGTCTATTAACTAAACTATTGAGAATTGAATAATACATTAATCTATAATGTTTTGAAAGATAAAGCGATCAGTAATGACATAGTAAAAAAAAAAAAAACAGCACAGTCCTCTCTTAATACAAAATACTAAGTGTTTCAGTTCAATAATCTCAAGTCCGATGCCATAACTGCTTACCTTTGCAGTATTTGCAGAAGTCAAATACTTTCATATTTATACTTTACAGTAAATTAACTCCATGGAAGTTACTGAGTTTGATGTATTCTGTCTTGGGGAAAGAAGCAAGGATAAGGCAAGACATACACTATTGTTATTTGATTCACTCCCAAGATGTTAAGTGAATGCTATATCACAGACCAACTTATGCCTACTGGAGATTCAGGAGAAAAGATGCCTTCTCCTCACAAGGAGCTCACTCTTTGTTAGGGAAGACATGTTGTACTGCTATGGCAGGAAATCTGATGCATTCTTACAAATTCTTCCATTGCAAGAAGCTTGGTCTTGAGAAATTTGCTTGTTTACCATCCTTAATTAGGAAAGGAACCAATAAAAACAGTCTCAAGCAATTTTTTATTCATAGCTGTGAAAATAAAGTTTAAAAACTAACCAACACAGGGCTGGAGCTGGAACTCCGTGGAAAAGTGCTTGCCTAGCATGCTGAGGTACTGGGTTCGATCCTCAGCACCACATAAAAATTAACAAAATAAAGCATTCTGTCCATCTACAACTACAAAAACAAAACAAAACAAACAAACAAAAATACCAAACTAACCAACACAAATGAGAAGAAGGGTGTTCCTTTTGAAAAAAATGCAGCAAAGTGAGCACCATCCTAGACATAAACATACCAGGAGTTTGAAAGAGTGGAAATGAGGAGTTATTTTTAATAAGTATAAAGTTTCAATTAAGATGAAAGAGACTCCTGGGACTGGAAATGTAGTCAGTGATAGGGCATTTTTCTAGCATGTATGAGGCACTGGATTCGATCTCCAGCACCACTAAAGAAAAAGAAAAGTTCTGGAGAGATAGTACAAATAGGTGCACAAAAATATAAATTAAAAATGTGCAACTAATAATGGTTAAGTTGGTAAATTCTATGTTATGTATATTTTTACCATGATTTTTTTTAAATTGGGAAAAAAAGAAATAAGCGCAGTGTGTTTGTTCTGGAAGTCTTTTTCCAAGAGATAATAAAAAAAACTCTCACTAGAGAGAAAGAAGAAACACGGAAAAATATCCAAAATGTCAAAATAGTTTAAGTAAATTATTCATTAAACTGTAAACAAAAGTATAGATATTCTAGTAAAGTCATTAATAAAACAATTTATAATAGTATGCTATAGAGACCCTGAGATAATGATATGAAGTTTTTTTTCTTTTTCCTTTTTCTTTTGCAGTGCTAGGAATTGAGCATGCAGGCATGTACTCTGCCACTGAGCTACACCCTCAGACCTAAGGTTAATATTTCAACAGCGTTGATGCACCTTTCTTATTTGCCTTTTCAACTTGCCCCATGAAGGCAAGAATTTTTTGTCTTTTTTTATTCATTACTATATCCTTAATGTATAAAACAGTGATCAACACACAGTCGGGACAGTTTATTGGATACATGGAGGTCTTGTGTGTGTGTGTGTGTGTGTGTGTGTGCGCTCTTTGTTCTAAATTCTGGGTGTAAAGTGTTATGCTAGGGTGTGTAGGTAGGTCCAAAAAGAGGGGTCTCAGCATAATTAAAAGGGTAAATTAAGGAGGTTAGTTTCAGACAGGATCTGATTTTCATCTCCAGTGCACATTTCATGGATCCACCATAGCAGAGGTGAAGTGATTCCAGCCAAAGTTTATGAAGTGGATGTCTTGGGCCTTGAACCAGGTAAAGAACTGGTCAGATACTCAGAAGGGTCTGCAGTGAAAGTAGGAATTCAAGGAAGTCCAAGAAGCATTGGCAGGGGTGGATTTAGACCCTGATGAAGCCAAGAAGAAATGATTGGGAAATTATCACTATCGGACATGAGTAGTTTAACCAGGAGCAGGATGTACTTCTGGTGGTGCTCACCCCTGAACAATGACCAGTTTATTGGTGTTCAAGTGAGCCGGCTCTGAGTTGCAGGCACCACCTTAGAAGAAGTAAGGAGGGGAAGGGGTATCAAAAGGATAGAACAGTTATTTCAAATGGGGTTAATAAGATTATTTTAACAACATGATCAAAATTAATTTTAAAACAGATTAGACTGAAATTTGTTTTCTATGCCTGCCTAGCAAGTGGGGGAATGATAATGGTGATCAGGGAAGTTTTTAAGAAAAAATATACTTATCTTAGTATATCTAAGCAGTGTAAATAATTTTGTAACTCTGCCATCCAGAGATAGAAAACATAGTTCCTGTCTCAGAGACTCTGCTGGAAAAAGGAGAAAATTAAAAGATAATCCTAATACAATATTATATCACATATCCTACACCAAAGGAGCTTAAAAGAGCACCAAACTCATCAGATAGCAGGCAAGGTAGGCGAAGAGCTCCTGGCAGTGATGTTCTGAGGCATTGAATTTAAGCAGAGCTAGAATGTCCCCAGAAGCAAGGGATATTCACTCTTGACTCAGCCACAAAGAAAGTCAGTGACATTCCAATCCAGTTTACAAGGCCTTTATTGCTACCTGGCCATAGGAATAACATCTGTGCCCCCAGATGTAAAGTTTATGGAACAGAATCACTGAGAATGCAAAGTCACATTCATCCATCCACTTGCTCACTATGTGTCTGTCAACAAGTTACTTGTATCTTGGAACTCAGTTTCCTTCTCTTTAAATTATGGGTAATAATAGTGTTTGTTTGGGGTACTAAGTTCATTCATCTAAAGAGCTTAGAATAGTTCTTTTTTTTAAATTTTTATTGTTGGTTGTTCAAAACATTACATAGTTCTTGACATATCATATTTCACACTTTGATTCAAGTGGGTTATGAACTCCCATTTTTACCCCAAATACAGATTGCAGAATCACATCGGTTACACACCACTGATTTACATATTGCCATACTAGTGTCTGTTGTATTCTGCTGCCTTTCCTATCCTCTACTATCCCCCCTCCCGTCCCCTCCCCTTCCCTCTTCTCTCTCTACCCCATCTACTGTAATTCACTTCTCCCCCTTGTTTTTTTTCCCTTTCCCCTCACTTCCTCTTGTATGTAATTTTGTATAACCATGAGGGTCTCCTTCCATTTCCATGCAATTTCCCTTCTCTCTACCTTTCCCTCCCACCTCTCATCCCCGTTTAATGTTAATCTTCTTCTCATGCTCTTTGTCCCTACTCTGTTCTTAGTTACTCTCCTTATATCAAAGAAGACATTTGGCATTTGTTTTTTAGGGATTGGCTAGCTTCACTTAGCATAATCTGCTCTAATGCCATCCATTTCCCTGCAAATTCTATGATTTTGTCATTTTTTTAATGCAGAGTAATACTCCATTGTGTATAAATGCCACATTTTTTTTATCCATTCGTCTATTGAAGGGCATCTAGGTTGGTTCCACAGTCTTGCTATTGTGAATTGTGCTGCTATGAACATCGATGTAGCAGTGTCCCTGTAGTATGCTCTTTTTAGGTCTTTAGGGAATAGACCGAGAAGGGGAATAGCTGGGTCAAATGGTGGTTCCATTCCCAGCTTTCCAAGAAATCTCCATACTGCTTTCCAAATTGGCTGCACCAATTTGCAGTCCCACCAGTAATGTACAAGTGTACCCTTTTCCCAACATCCTCGCCAGCACTTGTTGTTGTTTGACTTCATAATGGCTGCCAATCTTACTGGAGTGATTTGGTATCTTAGGGTGGTTTTGATTTGCATTTCTCTGACTGCTAGAGATGGTGAGCATTTTTTCATGTACTTGTTGATTGATTATATGTCCTCCTCTGAGAAGTGTCTGTTCAGGTCCTTGGCCCATTTGTTGATTGGGTTGTTTGTTTTCTTATTGTTTAATTTTTTGAGTTCTTTGTATACTCTGGATATTAGGGCTCTATCTGAAGTGTGAGGAGTAAAGATTTGTTCCCAGGATATAGGCTCCCTATTTACCTCTCTTATTGTTTATTTTGCTGAGAAAGAACTTTTTAGTTTGAGTAAGTCCCATTTGTTGATTCTAGTTATTAACTTTTGTGCTATGGGTGTCCTATTGAGGAATTTGGAGCTCGACCCCACAGTATGTAGATCGTAGCCAACTTTTTCTTCTATCAGATGCCGTGTCTCTGATTTGATATCAAGCTCCTTGATCCATTTTGAGTTAACTTTTGTGCATGGCGAGAGAAAGGGATTCAGTTTCATTTTGTTGCATATGGATTTCCAGTTTTCCCAGAACCATTTGTTGAAGATGCTATCCTTCCTCCATTGCATGCTTTTAGCCTCCTTATCAAATATAAGATAGTTGTAATTTTGTGGATTGGTTTCTGTGTCCTCTATTCTGTACCATTGGTCCACCTGCCTGTTTTGGTACCAGTACCATGCTGTTTTTGTTACTATTGCTCTGTAGTATAGTTTGAAGTCTGGTATCACTATTCTAAGCAGGATTCACACTTCCTGCTTAGAATAGTTCTTGTCACCTCTTCGATGCTCATTCAAAATTAGCTGTTATTCAGTACTTGTAGGGCACATATTGATTTCCAAAACATTTCATACTTTTTTTTCCAATCCTGAGAAGATCAATAATATAGTTTAAGAACTAATGTACAAAAGAAGTTTAAAAGACTTACATGATAACAGAGGAAGATACCTTTCCCTATTTCTTATTTTCTTTGAATGGAGAGATTCCCTAAACCATATCCTGGATTCTCTACTTTTTAACTTCCTCCATTACTGGGGAAGCAGTGTGATTTATCTGGTTGGTAAATTTAGGAAGTAAACTATGTGAGATTGGCTCCCCTCCCTCCTTGTTCTTGGGAGTGAACATTGCAGCAAGCATGATTCCCCCAGTCCTTCTGTGACTGTGAGACAAAGTTGGCCCAGTTCAAGGGTTCAGTTTTAGCAAACACATTTGGCTGACAGATGCAAAGCAGCATTCTACAACAGGACTGTGTGTGTGTATTTTGTTTTCTCTGAGTCCAACATTGATTAACCATGAAATTTTCCAACAGAAAACAATATGAGTTGTTTCTAAAACACCTCTGAATGTGGCCACACACATCAAAGAATCAGTTTTCTTTTCTTTTCTTTTTTTTTCTATTTTTCTTGGAGACATTTCTCACAGAGACTTCCATCCTCCTCCTGCAAATTGTATCACTTTGATGACAATTCAAATTTTAAAATGAAGAAAAATGCATGCAAACTGTGGCAGAGACTATTAGTTGTCTGCCAAAATCCATTTTCTCTTCCCATAACAACAAAACCCAGGCTTCAGCTAGTCTCATTACTGCCTAGATAAAGGCTACACTTGAGTGTACATTGTATGTAAGTTTGGTTAATGAGATACAAGAAGAAATGTTATATAGTATTTCCAGGATTCTCCTTAAAGGAAGGAAGTTCACCCATTTCTCATCCTCAATCCTGCTGCCTGAACATAGCTATGATAGCGGGAGCTCAGGCAGCCATATTATACAATTAAGATGAGGTCCCCACAATGAAAGAGAGAAAAGTATGAGGTATTGCAGGAAGCAGTGATTTGAATCACGGTTTCTGACTGTCCCACAGCAGCATATGGACATGCACTGGGAACTTCCTGTGTAAAGGTGCAGATCGAGAATGCCCAGTTGCTATAGTGACTCCCTGCTTAAAAGAGGTTTTGTGAAAGGCACAGGACTATCAGTCTTGACCCTGAGTTCAGACACCAGCTGCCAGGGGTAGAGAATTATTAGCACAAGTAGATAATTATAATTGGCTTTGTCCTTTAATCTGCCTGCTCTGAAGAAACTTTCTCACAGAAAACCCTTTGATGATAAAACCTATATAATAAATGTAACACAGAGATAAAGTAGCTCTGGACCATTGTTCCTCTATCAGAGGATGATGTCCCACCTGGTCCCAGTTTTCTTTGTGTATGTGTGTCTGTTTGTCTTTTCTAATCCCCCCATCGCCCATTGCTGATTTCTGAGTCAACAGCGGTGCAGGTCACAGCAAGGAAGACCCTACATTCCTGATAGCTTCAAAAGCTGCCTTACCAATTTTGAAACACTTATCTCTGGACTTACATGTGGGATAAAAATAAACATATCTTTTATTTAAGTCATTAACAAATGGTGCTAAGAAAACTGGATATCCATATGTAAAAACCTAAAAAACTGGATATCCATCTGAGAAATGGTTGAACTTCCTTCCTTTAAGGAGAATCCTGGAAATACCATACAACATTTCTTCTTGTACCTCACCTGCACAAAAGTCAACTCATAATGAACCAGAGACCAAGAAATAAGACTAGAAACTTTGCAACTACTAGAAAAGAACATAGGGAAAATGGTCCAATATGTAGGCTTAGGCAGCAACTTCCTCAGTAGGACTCTTATAGTTCAGGAAGTACTACCGAGAATCAAGAAATGTGATGGCATAAAACTAAAAAGCTGTTTTTTTTTCCACTGTAAATTTTTGGCATCTTTGTCAAGAATCAGATTACTAGCTGTGTGGGTTTGTTTTAGTGCTTCTCTTTTGTTCCATTATACTATATGTCTATACCAAGTTTTTTTTTTTTTTTTAATATTGCTTTGTAGTATAATTTGAATTTGGGTAGTATGATGCCTCCAGCTTTACTATTTTTTACTCAGAATTGCTTTGGCTATTCTTGGTCTTTTGTTCTTGTATACTTTTTTTTTTCTTTTTCTTTCTCTTTTCTTTTTTTTTTTTTTGGTACCAGGGATTGAACCTAGGGGTGCTTAACCACTGAGCAACATACCCAGTCCTTTTTATTTTTTTAATTTGGAGACAGATTCTGTCTAAGTTGCTTAGAGCCTCACTAAGTTGCTGAGCTGACCTTGAACTTGTGTTCTTCCTGCTCAGCCTCCTGAGTTGCTGGGATTATAGGCATGTACCACCATGCCTGGCTTGGTCTTCCATATACACTTTAGTATTTTTTTTTAGTTCTATGAATAATGTCACTGGTATTTTTAAAATATTGTTTTAGTTGTCAATGAACTTTATTTTGTTTATTTATATTCAGTGCTGAGAATCGAACCCAGTGCCCCACACATGTTAGGCAAGCACCCTACCATGAACCACAATCCCAGCTCCAATATCACTGGTATTTTGATGGGGATTTTATCATCAAAGGTTTTATTATCAAAGGGTTTTCTGTGAGACAGTTCAGAGCAAAATCTGTATTGCATTGGATCTGTAGTAGGTACTATTTTTATTCCCATTTTACAGTTGAAAAAATCAATTAAAAAGAGATTGAGTACCTTTCAAAGCTTCTCAGTTATTGGCAAAACTGGAAATAAAACCCAGGCACTATTTCACAATAATAAATTACAGTTTTGCACAGCAGGCATTCCAGGGCAGTCACTTTCAAACATTTTTTAACCATGATATCCAGTAGGAATCATAACTCAATACATCAAAATTAAGAAATAGAAAGTGATGTTTTATGAAATAATACTTTTACCAGATGTAATTCATTAATATATTCTTTATTTCATTTTAAAAATTGTTGATTACAGCTAATAAATTGTTTTTACAGGTCTTTAACGAATTTGAAAAACAATAATTTGGAGGTCAGGGATACAAATGTTAAATTGATATCTCTAATAGGATGTTTAATCATGCTCTCAAGTTTACTGTCTACAAACTCCTGATTTCATCAACTACTCCTACCCCTTCCCTTTATTCTTCCTCTCTAAAAAAAATGGCAACTTCTGTACTGTCCGCATGGTAGCAATTAGCCACATGAAGCTATTGAGCCCATGATATGTGGCTGTTGGAACTGAGACATGCTAGAAGTATAAAGTGCAAACACGACTGTGAAGACTTAATATGAAAAAAGAACATAAAACATCTCATCAATAACTTTTTATATTGATTATTTGTTGAAATAATGACTTAGACATAGTGTTAATATATGTTACTAATAGGAAAATTTCACCCATTTTTTAAAGTGACAACTTGAAATTTTTCAATTACACTCAAGATTTCTATTGAACAGTGCTTGTTATGGTTGTTTTCATAGATTAAAAACCTTGGAATCATAGTTGACACCTTTCTCTCGAGTAAATCCTGCCCTCCAAAATAGAAAGTAGAATTCAACAACTTCTCATGGCTACACCTTTATCCCAAAACTTGCACATGTGTACACCACTTTCTCTTTCTTGGATAATTGAAATATGTTGTAACTGTTCTCCTTACAGTCCTTCTTTGCTACCCTCTTCAGTTTATTCAGCTGTCCCCCAGAAAGTTGCAGAGTGATATTTTTACAAATTGTGTGT
This sequence comes from Marmota marmota marmota, assembly GCF_001458135.2. NCBI lineage: Eukaryota > Metazoa > Chordata > Mammalia > Rodentia > Sciuridae > Marmota > Marmota marmota. The sequence continues at coordinate 48,736 of NW_026000076.1, read as the reverse complement.
GTGCTGCTGGGAGTTGAACCCAGGTCTTGTGCGTGTAATGCAAGCACTCTACCATCTGAGCTATATCCCCAGGCCTCAGAGTGATACTTTTAAAGGGTCACTCCTCTGTTCAAAATCCTTCAGTGTCTCTTTTTCCCAGAGTAAAAGCCTAAGTCCTTAGAATGGCCTGCAAAGCCTTACAAGATTTGATGACCACCCCATCTTCTATGATTTGGTTGAATGTCCACCAAATGCTCATGTGTTGATTGCTGGGCCCCCAGCCTGCAACACTATTAGGTGGGATCTCTAAGAGGCAAGTCTAATTGGAAATCTCCCAGTTATATGGGGGCACATGCTTGAAGGGGATGCACAAGGTCCTGGGTTCAATTCCCATCACCACACACACACACACACACACACAAAGTTGATTAACAAAAACACCTCAGCATCCTTTTTGGACCTACAAAACTGTAATTTCACAGTAAAATAAGATTCTTATCCATACCTGGTTAACTTAACCCCAACCTTTTGTCCATTTTCTCATGACCATTAGGTGTTCTTGAAAAACTCTGAAAGATGGGTTTTCCTTTTTCCTCAGGCATAAAATCTTCTTAGGCATCTACACAGAGTCCAGAAATTCTGGTGTAAAATATGTGCAGCTTAATCTCAAGATGATCATCTGGTACAACCGGATGTTGTAAATACAAGCAGTATTCATCCTCTCTATTGTAGACTGGCCACACTTCACCCACCTAGTCCAGTGTCTGCATTCAGGAAGATGTTCCCTGCTAGGATATGATTTTTTGTTTGTTGTTTTTGTTGTTGTGGGGTCTTGTTTTGAGCTGGTCTCACTGAGTTGCTGAGGCTGGCCTCAAACTTGCAATTCTCCTGCCTGAGCTTCCTGAATAGATGGGTTACACAGATGCACCACTGAGCCCAGAAAGGATGGACACCTGTTGGATGGTATGTCAGAGACTGTAGCCAGGTTCCTTATTTCAAACCCAGGGAAATCAAGGCTAGGGGAACTTAGGCAAGTTTTTTTTGGGGGAAAAACAAG
>NW_026000076.1:23-47675 GCF_001458135.2 Marmota marmota marmota | reverse complement strand
CCCCCCCCCCCCCCCAAACAGGAAACACACAGTGGTAGAAAAGGCACGAGAAGCCACATTGCTTGGCTCTCAGCATTCAGTCCTTCCCACGAAAAGATCCTACTGGGCGGCTCAATCTATTTCGTAGCCTGGAACCACAGAATTTTAAGTTCACAGGCTGTGGCACCCACGCCGCCACACCTCCCCTAAAGCCGGGAGAAATAGCGGTTCCCAGCTTGGGCCCGCTGCAGCCACTTGGGAAGTCGGCTTCCAGCAGCCTGAAACTCCGCAGTGAACACATTCTCGCGAGACTAGCGGTCTGGGCTAGTGGGCCTGGAGGTTCCCGGAAGTGGAAGAGAGGCAGGTCCACTCCCACCTAAGCCAGTGCACGCCTCGCCGGGTCGAATCTGGGCCTCCGGGGGACCCGCGCGAGGCGGAGTCTCGGGGACGCTCCCCGCTGGTTTCCGGGTGCTGGCGCCACCTCCCCTCCCTTTGCCCTTCACCGCGCCCTGCCCTCCCTGGGCTGCGGCGTTTGTCCGCGGCTGGGCAGCCGGCCTGTCCCCTTTTGCCTGCCTTCCCGTGCCCTCCCCCGAATAGCGCCAGACCCGGGGTTTCCCAGATGCCGCCTGTATAACTTGCTCACCGTAAGTGCTAGGAATGCTGCTGGCCTCCCGGAGCAATGCATTCTTTCTATCTATAGCTCTCTCTGTCCATCCTATGTCTATTACAGCTATTCCAGGGGCGACAACTGCTTTCCTCTGTTCTCATCTCCCCATTGGTGGCTTCTGACCCGAATTTGGGAATGGGGCGATCTCCCACCTGTTATCTTTGAGCAGACTAATCTCCTGTAAGCAGAAGTGCCATTTGGAGACTTGACAGCCTTTTGGCCTGAGACCGGGGAATTTTTCCCCTTGAACTCCAGGCTTTCTTAAATAGTATCGCTTTTCTCTGAGAATGCTTTAACTTGTTTGGTTTTGTTATGTTTTATTTGTAAGAATTGACAATACAGTATATTTGCTTCAGTCTTCCTCATTGTGCTTTAAGGGAAGAGAAAACAATTTGCCATCTCGGATCTTCTTTATAAGATTCCTTCTTTCTCATTGCTCTGCTAGAGTTAAACGACATTTAGAACATGTAAGTGCAGCTAGCTGTCAGCCCTGGAGAGTTTAAGGTAATAGTTATTTTCTTTTTTGTAATTCCTTTTTTTGTGTGTCACAGGGGTAACTCATTTGATTTTGGAGTTCCTTTAATTCTTCTGAAAGATTTCAAAGCCTCCAGAATCCAAAATGGGACACGGTAAACAGATTAGAATTTTACTACTAAACGAAATGGAAAAGCTGGAAAAGACCCTCTTCAGACTTGAACAAGGTAAGTAGCAAGTTGTTTGAATAGCTCCTTTGTGTCTTTTAAATTTTAACTCATTAATGGGCAGTTAAAAATTTTATTGGTTCTTCTTAGTTATACAATTTAAAATTTTTAAAACTTTATGTTAGGGACTGGGATGATGTCTAAAGTAGTAGAACTTGAGCTTGACATGAGTAAGGCCTTAGGTTCAATCCCCAGCGCCAAACAATAAAACTTTGAGTTAGATACAGTTTTCTAGGATCTTCATATTCTGCAGATTAAACTAATTATAGTTGATTTTAGTTAAAAGTGTTTTATATCTGTCATGTAAGAACAAGGATAAAATAGGTCAATTTTCCTTCTGTGCAAACTCCCACATTAATGACCACATTATTTCTGATAGCATTTCTTATTAAAACTTAGTGAAAATATTTTATATATAATTTTGCTGAGTATATCTGTAACTTTGGTTTTTTATAGCTCACTCTTTTCCTTTACTGAACCTCTGAATTAGTAGAGTACAGCAAAAATATAATAAACTATTTTTTATATTAATCCAAATGCTCTCAAATGTGGGGAAGATAAAAGCTGAAAATAGTTTCTTGCCAAATAAAAAATAGCCAATGAGATTATGCTGATATAGTTAAGCTGTGATTTAAAAGATCAAATTGTGTTTCTATAAAACAGATTCATAGATGCTGTATTTTCTTAGGTTTTGTAATTTTTCAACATTGAAAAACTTTCCACAGTGATTTTATGTAATATAATTTGTGAAATAGAAATTGAATATATGAAAAATAAATACAGCTCCCCCTTACTGGTGTACCAAATGGACAATGGTAATCATTTTGAAGAAATTTTGTTATTTCTATAATATTTGAAGAGTTAAATTTATTTTTCTTTGAATTTCAGCCATCTCATGTGTTACCCCCAATGCCAACCCTCCTCTTCTTCCAACTTGGTGTGGCACTTAAGATCACCAAGTACTTACTCCATTTTTGGCTTTCCTGACTCTGCACTTTTCTGGTTTTGACTATTTTTTCCTCTTTACCCTCTTAATATTCCTGTCAACTTAATTTGTCTCACTGGACTCCCTTCTACATTTTAATTAATTGCAAGTATCTGCTAGGAATCCTTTTTTTTCCTGTTCCCCTAGCCTCAAAGAATTATGCATTCTTACTGCCTCAGCTGTTGTGCCAAGAACTCCTTAAAAGAGGTCCTTGAGCTTTGCTTTCTTCATGGAAGCTTTTGAGTACAGTGTAATGACAAGTGTAAGGAATCAGCATTTTCCTGGCTGTGCTGCTAACAAATTATGTGGCTTTCATCAAGTTACATTTTTAGCATTAATTTCTCTATTTGTGAAATAAAGATATTCTGCCCTTCCACAGAAGGGCAGTTAATAAATACTTGCTGATCGATCACTACAGCTCTGATTAAATGTACCAAAACTTGGCAAATTCAGCTAACCTGTTTGAAGAGGGAATTGTGAAGGTCTTATGAAATAAGAATGATGTGGTTGACTTTGTAACTCTAGTTAAGAAACAGTAATTTCGTCCAATTGCTATGAATGGGAATATGTCACTTTTTTTGTAGTGATCATATTATTTTAGAAGATAATTTGTAATGTGAAGGATGAATTAAAGAGAGGGAACACTGGGACAAGAAATCATCCAGAAGGCTCTTTTAAAAAACCTGTCTGGGGGTTGGGGTTGTAGGTCAATGGTAGAGTGCTTGCCTAGCCCATCTGAGGCACTGGGTTTGATACTCAGTACCACATAAAAATAAATGAAAAATAAAGGTATTGTGTCCATCTACAATTAAAAAAAAAGCTTAAAAATGGTATCTGGTTAAAGATAAGGATTTAACAATATCAGAGTTGCAAAGGGGGACAGAATGAGACATTTTAAAATGCATAGGACTTAGTAACCAATTAGAGTGAAAAAACTGGGAATTTTTAGTTTTTTTCATAGTTAATTGGCAAACAACCAAACCATTCTTCATTTTTCTTTTCTTTTTTCCATAAAAGAATTTATCTTCATTTTCAAGACTGACATCTCTGTAGATTCTTTTAATTCAACAAGTAGAAGACTGAATAATTATTTTCTAGCCAAAGCATGAGTCTTCCCATTTTATTTATCTCACTTAGTAGCAGAATAATGAACATAATAAGTATTCTCCATATTTGGAATTCTTCCATCTTTTATATAGGTTGGTTAAATTTATCATTTTTCCTCTTTAAGAAAATATAAACATTTTATATATAAACATTCTTTGTTTAGGAGCTTCAGTTTCTATAAATCATGTGGAGGGAAAAATTTCCATTTACAATAATACTTTATCACTCATCTTGCTAGCTGTCTCTAGGAGGGATATGTATTGCCTATGTCTGCAAATCTGTAATATGTATTGCAAATCTGAATAAAGTATTCCTAGTTTTAGCATGAGGAATAAGATAGCCACGCTATGTACTGCTATGATCTAAGTCAAGTTTAGCATGATGATGATTAATTATGGAATCTGGCATAGGCCAGGTATTCTAGTGTTTCATTTACTGTACATAAAAATTTTAGTTTCTATGACTTGGATTAGAGGTCTAGAGTGTCTTGTATACACTGATCTATGTATTGGGACACAGAAAGACAACATAGACTATTACTTTTTCTTCTTTCTTTCTTGCTTGCGTGCTTGCTTTTCTTTCTGTTTTAATTCTTTAAAAGTAACCCAAGCTGGGTGCCGTGGCACACACCTGTAATCCCAGTGATTTGAGAGGCTGAGGCAGGAGAATTTCAGGTTTGTGGTCAGCATCAGCAACTTAACAAGACCCTCAGCAACTTAGAGAGAACCTGTCTCAAAATAAAAATAAAAATTAAAAGCACTGGGGATGTGACTTAGTGGTAAAGTACTCCTGGGTCCAATCCCCAGTACCAAAAAAAAAGTGTTTAATTTTGCTAATATATGAACTAATATTAACACTCCCAGTTTCTGTCAGATAAGTTAAAAAACAAACAAACAAACAAAAAACATTATGAGGAAAGAATTGAGGTCATAGGTCTGGGGGCACTTCCAATCAAACCCTTGTTTTTTTTTCAGTATGTTGCCATGGATTACATACATACTTAAGTCAAGTTAAGTAGATAAACAAGTTATATTATGTTAAATAATAGGGGTTAGAAATGTAATTCAGTGGTAGGGAGCTTGCTTAGCATGTGTGAAGCTCCAGGTTCAATGCCCAACACAACAAACACAAAACAAAACAATCTTTCCAAAACTCTGAAACAAGAGGAAGAATAACCAGAAATGACTCTTTTACTCTACTGAAGTTGGGAAAGATTAGTTACAAACTGTTTAAGTGTTTGAGACTTGCCCTTTGAGATTCTGTGTTTTCAGGAATGACAAGTAGCCTTCTAATATGAAACTTAGAAAATGTCAGAAAAAAATAAAAAGCATTTATCTTTTTCAGATACACAAACGATAAAGTTAATTGCTTTACTGAAGGAAATTGATACTGTGGAGCAGAGTTTGGCACACTTTTTCCCCATAAACTTTCAGATAGCAAATCTTTTCAGCTTTGTAGGTTACACACCGTTGGAGCTAATGAACTATGCCATTGTAACCCAAAAGCAGACATAGGCAATGAATGGGTATCACTGTGTTCAATGAAACTTGATTTATAGAAACAATTTACAGTATGTCCAGTTCAGTATCTAGACATACTTTCCTTTCTGTAGCAAAAGTGTTTGAATATATATTTTAGAAATGCTTCCATCATTGTGTGATTTTTACCCATGTAAATGAACACATGCCCACTTTAAAAAATTGATAACCAATTTTCCTTTGTGTTTAAAATCTTCCACATAAAAGTTTTCAATTGGTTTTCACATCATTAGTTTATTATAGTCATGCTTCAGAATTTTGTGTGATTAGCTTATAAAAACAATTGCTGATGTCAGAAAAAATATAAATTCACTAGCATTTCAGCAAAAGTCTTTATACAGTTGGTGAATGTGATTAAAGATTAATATCATGGGGCCAGGGTTTTGGCTTCTCAGTGCCACATAAATAAATAAAATAATGGTATTATGTCCATCTACAATTGAGAAAAAAGATTAATATATGGTTTAATGAACACAGCACTAAGATTGTCTTTTATTTGTATTTGGATACCATTGTACAATATTTTTTCCACCTTTGAGGCCATTAAAACCACTTATCAAAATATAGAACTTTGAACTTTGAATCACTTTATAACAGAATATTAAAGACCTTTAAAAATAATGAAATTTATTTAATCAAATTGTTTTCACTGACAGTATCAATATTAATTTTTACTGAGAGTTGAAAGACTTCCACTTACTAATAAATAAAATTAGTTATTAAAAAGTATTTATTTCATTTATATCTTATTCCTTTAATTTTTCTCTGGTGTTTCACAATTTACATAGTTTATTGAATTTACGTGTACATTATATAAATACTCATTTTGGGAATGCTTGTCTTTTTTTCTGAAGTTAGACTATTTATTCAAATACTGTTTTAAAGATGTTAGATGAGTTTTAACCTTTGTACTGCAAGTTCTCTGAGTCTTTGTGTAATTAGAAAAACAATATTTGTATAAATGTAATGGGTGGCAGTTTGTTTAAATATGTCCAATTGGCTAGTCTCTGATATTTGCACATGCTTAAAATGTCACCATTTTCCCTGATGATAAATGTAAACATTCTTGTAAAGGTATATAGATGATTCTCATAGACACTAAGTATTTTATTTCATGTTTTAATTCTACATGCAACTATTTCTTAATCTATTCTTTTATGTTGTAGCTCTAATGACTTTCACCAATTATAAGAATGTATAAAAAAGACGTTTTGTTTCTGTACTTTTTGTTTAAAAATATTGAGATCATACTGTTTAAACAATTTTGTAACTGCTTTCCCCCCTACTGCTTATAATGTTATTGAGTGTATATTACCTTCCTTACTACCTTGTTTCAGCCATACTTTTTTCCAGAAAGGATTTCAGATACATAAAATTTAACAAAGTATTAAATGCTGTTTAAATACCTTTTGATACCATGATTTAAAATGGCTTTGTGATATTCCATCTTATAGATATATCATAAATTATTTCATTATTTTCAATTATTAGATATTTAGGTTTTTGTCAGTTTATTTAATCATAGTAAATGAGATTATGATAAATATCCTAATACATGACCTATGTTTGCATCACTATTTCCTCAAAAAGATATATACCTACATTAAATTATTAGGTCAAAATATATATTCTTGGGGCTGGGGTTGTGGCCTAGCATGGGTGAGGCACTGGGTTCCATCCTCAGCATCACAATGCCTTTATTTTTATGTGATGCTGAGGATGGAACCCAGTGCCTCACCCATGCTAGGCCACAACCCCAGCCCCAAGAATATATATATATATATATATATATATATATATATATATATACACACACACACACACACACACACACACACATATTTGTATACACACACATATATAATATATATAAATTCTTAATATATCAGTGCTATATTAATTTGTAGAAAAAATTGTGTATGTAGTTCCGTAGTTCCTTGGGGAAAAAATTCTTGGTTTTATGGTACAATGTGAAAAGTGAGTCTCTGGATGTTTAGTTACTTAATAACACTGTTTGGATAATTTGTTTTTGATTTACTAACACCATTTACTATGAATAAATTTATATCCATATTTTATTTCAATTCAGGAATGTAATTAACAGTTCTTATCACTAACTTTTTTCAGAAATGGTTAGAACTTCTATTTACTCACATTATTCATACTACAGTATGAAAGCAGGCTATATTTCTCTTGGCAGTCATAGAATTTGATTGGATTAGAGTAAATTCGAAGAGTCTGGTATTCTATCGTGTTTTACTGAAATCTTTACAGAAAATATCTTTCCCATTATTTAGTGTTGTAGAAAAATTTACCACCTGTTGAACATCAATGTGGGCAATTTACTGCTACAAAAGAATAATTTTAGACTTGAGAGGAACATACCAACATGTTCTTAGTGTCAGGATTTGCCTTGAACCATACTAATTTTCCTTCCTTCCTTCCTTCCTTCCTTCCTTCCTTCAGGGCTGGGAATGGAACCCAGGGCTTCCAGCATGGTAGATGAACCGTCTGCCACTGAGCTACATCACCAACCCTATTATTACTATTAACTATTTTTTTTTCAAATTTTTTTTTTTTTTTTTTTTTTTTGTGTGTGTGTAGTGCTAGGGATTGAACCCAGGGCTTTGTGCATGCAAGGCAAGCACTTTACCAACTGAGCATATCCCCAACCCATCAATTTTAAAATTTTGAGACAGGTTTTTACTAGATTGCTTAGGGCCCTACTAGGTTGCTGAGCCTAGCCTCAAACTTGCAATCCTCCTGTCTTAGCCTCCCAAGTTGCTAATCCTCTCATCACACTTGGCCCAAGCTGACTGTAAACAGCAATTTATACTGTTACCTCTGAATCATATCCAATATAATATTCACTATAAATTTCCCCTCTTGTTTATTTGTAACAACCCTCTCTGACAGTGAAAAACCTGATTCTCATAATCTTTGGTTTTGAAAGATATTTTTACCAGGTATAGAATTCTAAGCTAACAATAGAGGCATACCTCAGAGATATTGCAGGCTCCATTCCAGACCAAGACAATAAAGCAAGTCATATGGTATTTTTGTTTCCCAGTGTGTATATAAGTTATGTGTACCTTATACTGTAGTCTACTGATTATAAAATAGCATTCTGTCTTAAAAAACAATATACATACCTTCATTAAGAAATAATTTATTAGGGCTACAGGTATAGCTCAGTGATGCAGTCCTTGCCTCACTTGTGTAGGACCCTGGATTTGATCTCTAGCATTGGGAAAAGAAAGGAAGGGAGGGAAAGGAAAGAAATATTTTATCACTAAAATATGCTTATGATCATCTGAGCCTTAATGACAATTCTCAATGTTGATTCCTACTGACTGATCAGCACAATGGTTGCTGGAGGTTGGAGTGGCTATAGCTATTTCTTAAAATAAGGTCACATTGAATTTTGCCATCTCAATCGACTTTCACAAAAATTTTCTATAGCATGGGACACTCCTAGCATTTTACCTACAATAGACCTTCTTTCAAAACTGAAGTGAGTCTTCTCAAACCCTGCCATTGCTTTATCAACCAAATTTATGAATATTCTAAATCCTTTGTGTCATTTCAACAGTGTACACAGCATCTACCAATAGTTTCCATTTCAAGAAACCTACTGTCTTTGCTCATCATACAAAACAACTATTCATTCATTAAAGTTTTAAATAAATTACAGCAATTCTGCCATATCTTCAGCTCCACTTATAATTCTAGTTATCTTGCTGTTTTCATCACATCTACAATCACTTACATCACTGAAGTCTTAAGCCCTCAGAGTCATCCATGAGGATTGAACTACATTTTTTTCAAATGCCTTTTAAACTTGATATTTTGACCTCTTTCCATGAATCGTGAATGTTCTTAGAAGCACCTAGAATGGCAAATCCTTTTGAGAAGTTTTCAGTTTACTTTACCCAGATCCATCACTATTGATGCCAACTTTAGTCTTACAAAATGTATTTCTTAAATAATAAAGACTTACCAGGGCACAATGATACACGTCTTTAATTCCAGAAACTCATCTGGCTGAAGCAAGAGGTAGATCACAAGTTTGAGGCCAGCTTGAGCAACTTTGTGAGATCCTGCCTCAAAACAAAACAGAAATTTAAAAGCAAGGGCTGGGGATATCACTAAGAGAACTTCCCTGGGTTCAATCCCTAGTACCACTCAATACATGCATATATTTGTACTTAACAGTCAGAATTATTCCTTGATCCATGGGCTACAGAATGAATACTTTTTTAAACAGGCATGCAGACATTAATCTCATTGTACATCTGCATCAGAACTCTGATATGACCAGGTGCATTGTCAATGAGCAGTAATATTTTGAAAAGAAACTTTTTTTTTTTTTCTGAGCAGTAGGTCTCAACAGTGGGTTTAAAAATATTCGGTAAACCATGTTGCAAACAGATGTGCTATCATCCAGGCTTTGCTGTTCTACTTATAGAATACAGTCAAAGTAGATATAGTGTAATTCCTAGGGTCCCTAGGATTCTCAGAATGGTGAGTACTGACTTCGACATAAATTCACCGGTTGCATAAGCTCTAACGAGTGTCAGCCTGCCTCTGAAGCCATGCATTGACTTCTCTGTTGCTATGAAAAACTCCTAGATGGCACTATAAGACTGTTTCATCTACATGTAAAATCTGTTTAATGTAGCCACCTTCATCTTCATCAATAATCTTAGTTAGATCTTCATACTGCAGCTGCCACCGTGGAATCTGCTTTGATATTTATATTAGGAAGATATCTTCTTTCCTTAAACCTCATGAGCCAACCTGTGCTAACTTCAACCTTTTCTTACATCCCTTAGCTTTCATAGAATTGAAAAGAGTTAGGGTCTTGCTCTGGACTAGGCTTTTGCTGAAGGGAATATTGTGGCTCATTTAATCTTCTATTCAGACCATTAAATCTTTTTCCATATTCAGCATTAAGGCTATTTTCCTCCTTTATTCACATATTCATGGGAGCAGCACTAATAATTTCCTTCAAGAACTTTTTCTTTGTGTTCTCATTCTGATAAGAGAAGCCAAAATACTTACAGTGGCCTAGAAGGTCTGTATGATCTAATTACCTGTTTCTTTTCTTTTTCCTTTCCCTTACCTTATTCCAACCCAGCTATACTAAGCTGCTTGTCATTTCTGAAACCAGCACATACTTAAATACTAGTTTTATTGTCCTGTTTTCTTCGCATAGTCAGTGCTTTCCTTAGATGGCCATAATAGAGATGTGACCAATTACCTTACTTCTCTCAAACCCTTTAGCTTCTCAGTTACCATTCTATTTAAAATTTCTGCCACCACATTAACATCTTTCCTCTCCTCCATTGTCCTTAAAATGCTTATTTCCCCTTTTTTTCTCAATATATGTCCCCTCCTTTACTTATTTATTTGTGAAGTTCATTGTTTAATATGCTCTTTCCTCTCTAGAACTCCAGCACTGCAAGGATGGAATAATTTTCTATTTTGTTCCCTATAGGTGCTCAGTCTTTAATGTTTTATTATTTTATTGGCTATTTAATAAATCAGTCATTATAACTATTAGTATTTCCTATCTTCTCAAAAATATTCCTTAAGTATTAAAAATTATACTTAACTAAATTTCCTGCTGCCTTCAGTTTTTTTGCCTATCATTAATTGAGATACATCATATTTAGAAGCTTTATATTCCTAACAGACTGGAGTGTAGTCAAAACTTTCACATTCTAACAATTGTAACAAAAGTTCAAAGCCTTCCTTAAACCAACCAAAACTCTTCAACAGTAAAGTTTTAACTATAATGGGGTTTTGTTTTTGTTGCCTCTAATGATAAGTACTTGTAATACAAGTCTCAGGTATAGTTTAATAGAAATAGTATGACTTGGGAAAGAATGGGAATATCTTGGGTGTCAGGATTCCAACAAAGATTTTAATAACTAAATCATGATGAGTAGGGATAGCAGTTCATGTGGAGGTTCGTGTACTCACTCAGAAGAACCAATGTATACTTCCCTTCTGATTCCACATTCAATGATGTGGCTTCAATAGCTTTAGATTATCCATGGTGGAATTGTTCTTATCAAGAAGTCAACAAGTGGGGCTGGGGATGTGGCTCAAGTGGTAGTGCGCTCGCCTGGCATGTGTGCGGCCCGGGTTCGATCCTCAGCACCACATACAAACAAAGATGTTGTGTCCGCCGAAAACTAAATAAATAAATAAAAAAAGAAAAAGAAGTCAACAAGTACTACAAGTTAGTGTTTCCCACCACCCCAGCCAGTTGGTACATCTTTGTTAGCATACGACTGTATTTCAGCAGATATCAATATGGGGCTCACATGCCTTCAGAATTGTGAAAAGTTCAAACTCTGCCTCTTTTGAGTTTGACTTTTTTCACTGAAGACTTGTTTTCTTTGTAGAGTAGGATAGTTGTCCCAGTATACCTCCCAAGTTTTATATACAATCCCATACTCTTGACACCATAGAGAAACTCACTTTCTCTGCTGCAGTTTGAAAAATATTGGAGAACATCTTCACTCAGATGCCCACCTCTGCACAAGTCAATTTAGGGGTGAGGGTAAGGTGCTGTGAGGGATTGAGGAGATCAATATAAATAAGGATGTAAGAATTTTCACATCTTAAAGTAACTATGTGAATAGGAATCAGTTTACAGGGAAAGAAACAGGACATTGTGAAGCAGATGGTTCCACAGTGTTTACTATACTTGGTAAAACAAAATGCAGCTAAATCAGAATCTTAGTTTTTATAATTCTTTAAATAAAACAGTATTTTTAACATAATTTTTTAAAATATGGTTTTTATTTAGGGTTCGAACTACAGTTCCGATTAGGCCCAACTTTGCAGGGTAAAGCAGTTACTGTGTATACAAACTACCCATTTCCTGGAGAAACATTTAATAGAGAAAAATTCCGTTCCTTGGATTGGGAAAATCCGACAGAAAGAGAAGATGATTCTGATAAATATTGTAAACTTAATCTGCAACAATCGGGATCATTTCAGTATTACTTCCTTCAAGGGTAAGTGAAGTTAGGTGTTCTGTATATGGGGAAAAAAAGTTATGTAAAACTTGAAGTTATGTAATTTATAAAAAGTTATCAACCATGGCAGTATAATTTTTACATTGCTTTTTGAGATACAAATAGAATATGGATCTTCAATTTCTATGAGATTATCTAGTCTTTTCCTACAACCTGATTATAGGATGATATTTATTTAAGTGTGCTGGCTATTTCTGATAAATTCTAGTACATTTGTTTTTCATTAAAACAACATTATTAGATATTATGTATATTGTATGTGGTATAATTATATAGTAATTGTGCAATGTAGTATTAACTGTGTAATAATGCAGAATGGGTAAAAAATTGCTTTCCATTAAGTTTTGTTGCAACTTTGTAAATTATTGTATGTGTTAGAAATAATATAATTTTAAATAGGATAGTTCCTTCCAGTTATTCAGATACTAGAAAAATCTCGCTTTTTCCCTCTCATTAAATGGAAAGTTTTAATTTTGCTTTTTTTCCTTAGAAATGAGAAAAGTGGTGGAGGTTACATAGTTGTGGACCCTGTTTTACGTGTTGGCAGTGATGATCACGTGTTACCCTTGGACTGTGTTACTCTCCAGACATTCTTAGCCAAGGGTTTAGGACCTTTGGATGAATGGGAAGACAGACTGAGGGTTGCAAAAGAGTCAGGTGATGTCAGCTTGGTTTCTTTTCCTTTTCTTTTTTAAAATAAATGTAATTATCCTCTGAAATACAGATTTCAGACGTTTTGCTCCTACTTCTAATTTTACCTCTTAATATATTTAGTAATTATATGAACCATATGAAAATAGAACCATACGAAAATTTTTAAAGTTGACCCTTTTTAATCCATAAAAATGTCAAGTTATGTGGTTCAACTTAAGGACATCTATGATAAAATGTGATCATTGTTATTTATGAGATTTTTGCTTTGACATATAAAACCAGTAGCAAACTATTAAAATGTAGAGGAAATATATTATTATATAATTTTAATTAATAAATATTGACTTTCCACATGGAAGGCATGAGCTGCCAACAATACTTACAATAAGATAAAGCTTATTTTACTCTTATATAAAATAGGAGTAACATTAATTTTCTATTTTCAAGTTAAATGTAGGATTAAGAAAGGAATGAAAAGTTCACTGGCATAACTATGTACTATAAGTACTGTGAAACATTAAAATTAGGAGATGAGTATATACTGATATTTTTGTATATAAATATGTCTATTCAACAAATAGAAATTGAATCCCTAATAATAACTAAGCACTGTTTTGTGATTTTTTTTCTAGTACACTATTTTATTACCCTGGTCTTGTAGATGAGGACACTGATATTCTGAAAGATATAAGTGGACTTGCTTAAAGTCTCTTTTGGCACAGCTAGAATTTGAACCTAAGTCGTTGACTCCTTTTCCAATAGCATGGTAGCCTTTCTATTTTACTTAAGAAAGTTTACATTGATATTTTTCTTAGTTTTAGGTTGGTTTTGTTTGTTTTTTCTTACAGTGGTCTTTGTTGTCTTGCTTTTCAGGTTACAACATGATTCATTTCACCCCACTGCAGACACTTGGACTATCTAGGTCGTGCTACTCCCTTGCTGATCAGTTAGAATTAAATCCTGATTTCTCAAGACCTAATAAAAAGTATACATGGCATGATGTTGGACAGGTCGTGGAAAAACTGAAAAAAGAATGGAATATTCTTTGTATTACAGATGTTGTCTACAATCATACTGGTATGAACTTCATTAATTTTGATGAGAATATTAAATTCTGATTATTTCATTCCTCGATATTTTATATAACAGTTTGTTTCAGTGATGGGAACTGAACTCAGGGCTTCAAAACTGTTAGGCAAGCATTTCACTATCAAGCCACATCCTCATTCCTTATGTAATGTAAATTTTATAGACATACATGATGATAATGTCTTTCAACTTCAAATATCACTGTATATAGTATCACTTTTTTTGTTCCAAGAAAACAGTGCTAGTTGAGGATATAATCAATATAGAATTTGTATGTGATGTTTATAAAAAGAGTCATGATAGAAAGGACCTAATAATCATATCTCAACATAGAGTATTAATACTTTCCAGACAAACAAACATATTCTGTATAGCAAAACATCTGGTACTATAGCATGTATGAAAAGAACTACATGATTTCTACTACTGGGGAGAAAATTATCAGTAAACTCTCAGAAGTTATATCCTTCACATATTAAAAGAGCTTTAGATCATCTCCAGCACCAAAAAAAAACTATTTTTGTTCCCAAGATACCTTAGCTATATAGAGTTCTATAAAATGTACCAAATTTTCTCAACTGATGATCTTCAAGGAGATAGTTATTCCTCTTACCTGTCATAGCAACTGAGTCTGGACTGATGATGCCTCTGGGCATGTATTCAGTTTAACCCATCATACCTTACAAAATATTGTGTGGGCCACAATGTTGAAGAGTGTGGAAACCACTAATTTGCATATGTATAGAACAGGAATTCTGGGTGGTTCAAAAATTCAAGAAATTTCATGAGGTATTTTCCAAGTAAACATAGGAATTATGAAGATACTTAAAAAATTTATTGATCTATTTCATCAATATAGATGATAATCTCCAACAATAGCAGCAAAATTAGGTTGAAAAAATAGATATATTCTAACATTCGGTGTTTCTTTGTGTGCCTGGAAACCAGGTTTCAAAGTCTACAGTGAAGCCATTGTAATCTAACAACTAAGTATTCATTACTTATAAAATTGACAGTATTGGTAATTACTTAGGCATCTATAATATTATTTATGTCAAATTCATCAAATCATGTGATGGCATTGTATTAGTTACAAATGGTTAAAGTTAGAATATGGCTTAGGTAGCTGTAACAGAGAGACTGAAAAAGTGACTTAACATTGAGATTGTATGTAGATTTTACAAAAGATTAGGTAGGCATTTCAGGACTAGAGTACTAGCTCAATGGTGCAGGGAAAGGAAGTTGTTTCTCTTGTAGCTCTGCTGTCTCCATTGCTTTGCTTACAGCTTTTAATCAAACATGGCTGCTCCAATTCCTGTGTCATATCCCACCCAGAGAAGATGGTAAAGGGAAGCTATGCCTTCTAAGTGCATGGTTTAGTATATGTGTTACTATTGATCATATTGCGAGACTGCTGTTCTTACATTAGATAAATGCTCTCCATATGCTAAATGTTCACAGGATAATTTTCAGAGACTTTAGACGATTGTATTTTATAATTCTCACCAATTCTTTTGCTGGGGATAGTACTTGCTGAGTTCTATGCTACTGCACTCCAGAAGTCTATAGAGTGGATTTCTCTTTCATGTAAAATTAGAAAAATACTTACACTACCTAATGTTTAGAATTCTTTCACTTACCACTTGATTTTGTATCAAAATATTGAGAAAAGAAATAGAGTTTTAAGATTTTACCCTTAAAAACAATTGGGTAGAGTCAGACATGAAGATGGCCAGCCTCTTAGGAATCTGAGGCAGAAAGATTATTTGGGCCTACTAATTCAAGACCAGTTAGGGCAACATATCAAAAGAAAAACAATCAGATATCCTTGGCATTTGTCCTTAACATACATATCTCTGTGTGTGTGTGTGTGTGTGTGTGTGTGCGCCCACGCACATGTGCACAGTCCTCAGAATCAAACCCAGGGCCTTGCTCATGAGACTCTACCACTAGGTTACATCACCAGTAAGTGAAAATCCTAATGGGATACAAATATGACTACATTTTGTCTTTTTAACTTGAATTTCAGTGAATGTGATGATAAATCTGCGGGGCAGTATCTTGGTACCAATTTGGAGAACTATCAGTTTAACTTTTTTTTTTTTTTTGGCAGTACTTGGGCCATGTGCATTCTAAGTAAGTTATTCTGCCACTGAGCTATATCCCCAGCCCTTTTTATTTTATTTTGAGACAGGGTCTCACTAAGTTGCCCATGCTGGCTTATAACCTCTTGATCCTCCTGGCTCAGCCTCGCACATAGCTAAGATTACAGATGTGCACACCAAGCTGGGCTTTAATTTCACTTTTATTATATGATCTCTGCTCCTTATATATCCTGACTTCACCTAAGTGTTTATTTATTGTGGATATAAATAAATAATAACTAAATTGCTTACTAAATAAAAGACAGAAACTAAAAATGATACTGATTCTAAAATTCTGTAAGAGAGCTCACTGAGTAAATAAGACACAAACATGGTCATCTCATCAGCACAGCAAAGTGGTCACAATTGCAGATTCTGAAGAGAGACTTACATTAATTCCTCTCGCCAAATTACTCAACCCTTGAGCCTTAGTTCCTCCTCTATGAGAGGAACATAACAGTATGTTCTGTATTGTGTGAGAGGAAATGAAGAATAACAAAGTTTATTTAACTATGTAGAACAATTCTGGGTGTGCAGTAGGTATTACTTTCCATTTTTCTAACCACTTGTATTCCTCAGTATGAATTCAGGGGGCATTAGTCCATTGTAAACATAAAACAAATTGGGTCTAACTTTTGTCTATTTAAAAAATTAAATTAGCAATTTCTCAATCTCATAAAAACAACATATTTTACCCTTTTGGATTAGCTGTGCAAAGATGTTACTTGTGAAAGAACTAATTTTTTTTCCTTCGTATTTTCCTAAGCAATATTTAAGTTAAAAAACAAGTGTATGAGAAGATACCAAAACCAAAGTTTTTTTTTTTTTTTTTCATAAAACAGAATCAGTATAAAATATCGATATCTAAATATAGAAGGAAGTGGGTGGTAGATGTTGATATTTCATCTTTAAACCTAACATAGATACCATTTTCAATTTAATTATAAGATATGAGTTTTCTTTTGTTCAAATTTATTTGTTTTTATTTTTTTTAAGCTGCTAACAGTAAATGGATCCAGGAACATCCAGAATCTGCATATAATCTTGTGAATTCTCCACACTTAAAACCTGCCTGGGTCTTAGACAGAGCACTCTGGCATTTTTCCTGTGATGTTGCAGAAGGAAAATACAAAGAAAAAGGAATACCTGCTTTGATTGAAAATGATCAACACATGAATGTAAGTATTTATACAGTAATACCACACTAAATCAAAATAACAAAATTTCTTAAGTACAAATTAAATATATAGCTGAAAATTATTTATAATCAGTGTTTTAATATGTTAAACAATATTTGGTGAAATATTTAAAAATATGTTTTAACTGTTAAAATTTTTCAGTGTATTCGAAAAATAATTTGGGAGGATATTTTTCCAAAGATCCAACTCTGGGAATTTTTCCAAGTAGATGTTCACAAAGCAGTTGAACAATTTAGAAGACTTCTAACACAAGGTAAATAGATGCAGTAGATTGTTCCTATCAATTTTAAGAAATTTAATATTACTTTTAAAAGGATAACTCCTTTTTTTTCCTTAGTTAATATTCATTAAATCTGTTGTTTTGATACAATATTTTTGGTATTTGAAAACTGATTCTGGAAGCTGAAACATCTAAAGGGCATGCTCTAATAATAAAACCAATTTTTATTTTATTGTTGGCAGAATGCTCAGAATATAGTCAAACTCAGCATATATTTGTTAAAAGCATGAATGGGAATTAGGTAGAGCAGGTTTCTTCAGCTGAGAAAGGCTTGAACAAGGCTTTGAAATCGAGAAATGTGAATCTTCTGCTGTCTAAGGTAAGAATCTTAACTATGCAAGAGGGACTTCCAACCGATGGTGCTCACCACAAACACCCTCCTTACAACTAGTGAGACTGAAGTTAGATATTAGCTAATAATAAAAGGTAAAAAAGTAAATATTCAGTTAAAGATGTAACTAATCTAGTTAATCAGTGTCCCCTTAACAAAATAAGAGGAAAAAACATACTCAAAGAGAACTTGAGGTTTTTAGGAGACAAATTAGAAAGGATTATGAAGAAAGTATCTGCAAGTAGTATGGGACAGCCCAGCAGGGAGGATGTTTGGGGACTCGGAGGGGTTCTTTTAAAATAGGAAATTTTCTTCCTTGTCCAGAGACCAAAACTAGAATAGGACCCAAATATACTGCCTTTGAAGTAGAAATGAATTTGCCTTTACATTTAAGAACTCAGTTGGATTCAGGCATCAACTTTTACAAGTATGTAACACCTTAATACAGGAACTTTTAGTCCTGATTTTGCTTCATATTTTATTCACCAAAAATTTCTCTCTCCTTTAATATTTATAAGTAGTATCATTTATATGTAATATGTGTGCTCATTATAAAGAGAAAAAGCCCCAAATAGTTCAAAATATAATAAAATACAATGTGCAACTTCCCCTCCTACAAAACATACTTTGAGGGAACTACCAAGTAATAGTTTCTGTGTTTCCTTTCAGATTATTTTTGAAAGAAATTCAGATTTTACATGTGGTTTTACATAATTCTCTCTGTAAACTATATATATACTCGTTTTATATTTGTATATATGTTACATACATTAAACTAAAGCATGGACTATTTAATTTGTTCATTAGCTGACAATATGAATTTATTATAGTTATTTCTCTTAACTCCCAAGTAGCAATACACTGTTTTAACGTACTTTAACTGGTTGGGATTGTGGCTCAGTGGTAGAGTGCTTGCCTAGCACGTGTGAGGCACTGGGTTCCATTCTCAGCACCACATAAAAAATAGATAAATAAACAAACAAACAAACAGACAAACAAATGTTTAAAAATAAAAAGAGTACTTTAACTAGCTTTTTTTTCCCCCAATTTTTTTGTAATTCTTTCATTCAATGCATTTTTATTGATCCACCTACTGTGTGCTGGACACTCTGGCATGAGAATTCAGTGGCAAACATAGCAAGAACCTTGCCCTAGTGGAACTTATATTCTTATAAGCAGTACTATCTAAAATATACCCTGTATATGTATGTTTATTTGCTATATAAGTAGATCTACAGGATAAATTGTTATACGTGAAACAAGTAGGTCAAAGGATATGCAAATTTCAAATACAATAAATATTATCAAATTGCTTTTTTAAAATTATACCTACTCACATGTTTTGAAAAACTCTTACCAACATGTGATACCAATAATCTTTAAAATCTTTTTTCAATCAGGCAAATCATCTTGGTATGTATGGTTAAATATCTTGTCTTAGTTGATATTTCTTTTTATGTTAATGAAGTATCTTTTCACATGTTAATTAGCCACTTACATTTCTTGCATTAATTGTCTGTTAGTATTTCTTCCCATTTTTTATTGGACTGTTTGTCCTTTTCAAATTGATTCATTATTATTGATGGTTCCTTATTATATAGGTGTTAAATATATTCTCTTAGTATGCTGTTGATCTTTTAACTATTGCTTATGGTGCTGTTTATTTTCAATGTAGTCAGTCTTTTCTTTTATGGCTTTTCACATCATGTTTAGAAAAGGCTTTTCATAAACATACTGTTTTTTCTAATAATATTATTCATATTTTCCAATAAAATATTTTATGAAGCTACAATTTATGTGTATCACATGAAAAAGGTATTTAGCTTTATTTTTAAAATGTTGTTAAATTGATAATCCATAATTTTACACTGATTTGAAATACAACCATAATACTTCTTAGTGTATAGCCATATCCTAAATATACTTTAGGCTTTTATCTGTGTTTTCCATTTATCTGCCTTCAATTCTACCAATACTAAAAAGTATTTATTGATACTACTGGTATAGATTTGTTTTTTTCTTTCTCAAGCATTTTTTAGCAGTTTTACTCTTCCAGATGAACCTTAGAACTGGGTTTTAAGAATCTGTTTTATTTTATTGCTTATGTTTTTGTAAGCCATTTCAAGGTCTCTTTAGAATAAAACAAGGACAAATTAATTAATTAATGGAAAATTAAGCCTAGTATATAACAAAGGAAAAAGCCCACAAATGCTTTATTTATAAAGAAACAGGCCAAAGGAATTTATTGTGAGGAAGGGTTCTTCAAAGGAAAACAAGAAGCAGGAGGCTGTGGGGAAGTTGGCCTAATTGGTGACTTACCACTTGCCCAGTAATTCTTCCTCCTAGAGGCAGCTGGCACCTCAAGACTAGTTGGGGCACTGGTATCTCTCTCCGTCTCCCGGGAGTTGTGTTTGAATCTGGGGCTGTTTCACCCAATAAATTCCTCAGTATAACAGAGTTCTCTCTGAGTCAGACATCCGCAAAAGCAATGGAGTGGTCTCAGATCCTTGAAATTGCACCCACCAAGTGTTCTCCAAAGGGCCTACCTCTGTTTAGAGTTGGCTCAGATGTGCCCACAGTTCATTCCCGCCTTCCATCACAAGTACTTCTTTCAGAGAAAGCAAAGAAAGTCAAGTTTTTAATAAGATTTACTTTAGAATTGGAAGCAATCTTTGAGGAAACACAACTCCTGAGGTTAGACTATTTGGTAGCACTTGAGAAGAAAATGCTACTACCAAAGTCCAGATGTCATAAAGTTTAATAAGTAGGGCTGAAGGAGTTGAGTATTTCCTGGCACTCATAAAGCCTTGAATTTGATTCCCAGCAGTGTTAAAAAAGAAGAAGCAATAGTAGTAGTGGACATTGACTGAGAGCAAAAACGTAGGGCTTGAGTTGAACTGATAACAATCCCTATGTTTGTTTGTTTTTTGTTTTATAATGATATTTTTGTCTCTGTGTATTAACCCCACCCACTGTGTGTATGTGTATGGTATGTGGTATGGAGATGATAAGCAGGAGGATGGAGGGGTAGGAAGATGGTTATGAAATTAATATTTGTTTTATTTTCTATGAAATAATTGTATATTTAAAATTTGAAATCAGGGGCTGGGGTTGTGGCTCAGTGGTAGAGCATTCACCTAGCACATGCGACGCCCTGGGTTTGATCCTCAGCACCACATAAAAATAGATAAAATAAAGGTATTGTGTACAACTACAACTAAAAAATAAATATTTAAAAAAATTTAAAATCAGTGACAGTTATAATCTCCCTGTGAATATTTGCATTTAAACACTCATCTTTTCTTCTTTCAGGAAATAGGAGAGTAACCAAGTCTGATCCGAAGCAGCATCTGAAGATTATTCAGGATCCTGAATACAGACGGCTTGGCTGCACTGTGGATATGAACATTGCACTAGCGACTTTTATACCGCATGAGTATGTTATTTGTTTTCTTTGTGAAATAAATACTACTACTACTTATAAACCATTATGGCTAGTATAATTTTCAAAGAGCTTATTGAAATCCTTCATATGAAATGAAATAGGCACCATAATTCTACTTCAGCACATGATGTATTCATGTTTTTTATATGTGCCAGGTCATATTCCTGTGCATGTATATAACAGTCTTTACTGTTGGAAAAGTTTTTCAGTCATAATAAGATTCTGATGATTAAGATTTCTATGACCCTTGTTAGAAAAATTTTATATGTAAGTTTTGTAAAAAACGTTAAATAGGTTTGTATTGCTTTATCTGCTCTAGCGATGGGCCAGCTGCGATTGAAGAATGCTGTAATTGGTTCCGTAATAGAATTGATGAATTGAATTCAGAGAAGCATCAACTCATGAATTACCATCAGGAACAGGTTTTACCTATATTTATTGCTTTTCTTTGAGTCTTTAAACTATTTTTTTATTGTTGATGATGATGCAATATAATTTAATATTTTCCAGGCAGTTAATTGCCTTTTGGGAAATGTGTTTTATGAACGACTGGCTGGCCATGGTCCTAAACTAGGACCTGTCACTAGAAGATATCCTTTAGTTACCAGGTATTCCATTTTCTTTTCTTTTCGTGAACGATTAAAAACTAAAATTTGTTTTTAACTGTGAATTAACCTAAATGTTTCCTTTAAAGCACAACTTCAGTACATTTCTTAAACTATGAGAGTTTTGATTTGGAATTAGGCTTAATTGTGTTAGGCAAATCTTTAGTTAGAAAAATGATCATCCATATAAACAAATTTATAGTTGTTGTTATTTACATTAATGTTTCTGGAGGTGTGCATACTTAGTGTCTTAGTCTGTTTTCTGTTGTGGTAACAAAATACTTGATGTTGGGTAATTCATAAGAAACAAGGTTTAGGGGCTGGGGTTGTGGCTCAGTGGTAGAGTCTAGCACGTGTGAGGCCCTGGATTCAATCCTTAACACCACATAAAAATAAATAAATAAAATAGTTGTAAGGTGTGTCCAACTACAACTAAAAAATAAATATTAAAAAAAGAAGCAAGATTTAGTTTTGTTCAAGGTTTTGGAGACTTGAGAAGTCTAAGAGTGTGACACCAGCATTTACTCAGCTTCTGGTAAGGGCCTCCAGCTGCCTCAACTCATGATAGGAAGGGGAAGGGCAAGTGAACACATATGAAAGAGACAAAGCAGGAGGGGCAGACTTACTTTCTAACAACCCACTCTCTTGATAACTAATCCAGTCCCTTGTGTGAGTTCCTCCCACAAGAAAGGCATTAATTCATTCATGAGGGCTCCACTCATATGACCAAATACTAAAAATAATGCCCATCTTCTAACACTCTCACATTAAGAAATTAAGATTCCAGCACATGAACTTTTGGGAGACACACTCAAACCATAGCAGTTAGTGATAAATATAGTGTTAATCAAATTGAGCAAGCATTTAGATCCTTATTTTCTCCTCCTCCTCTTTTTTTTTTTTTTTTTTTTTTAACTTTTGACAATGCTGGGGATTGGGCCCAGGGGCTCCTCAAGCCATCTACCATTGAGCTATACCCCAACTCCATAGTTCTTTACTTTATAGATAAAATGTAACATAAATTGGGCAACTAGAAGATAGTAAAAGCCTTTGAGAAGTAGCATCAATATCTCAATTGTTTTCTTGTGATTTTAAGAGAGGTTTTAAAAATTCCTTAAAATGTTAGCATTATATATGCTGCAATGTTAACTCCGTTTGTCAGATCCTGTAAGATTTACTGCCATTTGGGGAGGTAAATAATGTTTATTGATTTTTCACCTATATTGAAGTTTTTTTCCTGTAAATGGTGTCACACTAATTTTATTTATTATACTCATGAGGAAAGTTTAATTTTTAATGTTGCTAATTCAGATTCTCTCCAAGCAGTTTCTCTGTGTGGATTTAATATTTAATGTGTGGATTTAATATTTAATTTTATCTCTATAGGTATTTTACTTTCCCATTTGAAGAAATGGCCTTATCTGCAGAAGAATCTATGATTCACCTTCCAAATAAAGCTTGTTTTTTCATGGCACATAATGGATGGGTGATGGGAGATGATCCTCTTCGAAACTTTGCTGAACCAGGTACATCACTTTTGACTTCTCAATGGATAGGGAAAAAAATTCATAGAAAGTTCAATATGATCTGTTTTTTTGATTTGTTTCCCCACTAGGCTAGAGGTTTTTAAACTGTTTCACCAGTTTGAGAGAGAAGAAAAGGAGGTAGAACTTTGAAACTAATGCTGTTATAATTACATCTACATAAGAGAGATTTTCAACCACTGGCCAGAGAGGTATTAAGGTATTTGAAAGGCAGTTATACCAGAAACTAATTTTTTTTTTTTAGGTTCCCCTCACTTACTCTAGCATCTTGTTTTCAACAACCATGTTATTGCCAGGAAGCATTTTATAGGAAACATTTTGATATGTATTTTTTTCAACAGTTTAGAATTAGTAGTTTATTATTGTGACCTTAGAATTGATTCAGAAATCTTATATGCTGTTATTTAAGAATATGACCTTGGGCTTAAGTATTTCTGCCCTTTCTTTTCTAACCATTCTAAACGAAAAAAAGAAATTCTTCTATATGCCATGAATTTAATATAAATTCTTGCCAAAATTGAGTAGCAAGTTGGAGACAGAGCCTTAAAATGTTTTGGTAGAACTATAGTTATAAGAGTCTATGATAATACTATCACTATTTTTCCTCAGGAAATAACTTGGAATTTTGAAATTGAGCTCAATCTTTTAGAAGAGACTATAAGGTGTAATTTTTGCCACATATATATAAGATAGAAAACTTTGTCCTATATCATTTTAGATATGATTTTAGCCAATATATCATTATGGTAGAAATAATGCAGTTTTAAAATGGTATAGTTCCTTGAAGTAAATGTTTTTATTCTATTTCTTAAGCCATTGAAAACAAACTTCTTTTTTAACAGGTTCAGATGTTTATTTAAGAAGAGAACTGATTTGTTGGGGAGACAGTGTTAAATTACGCTATGGAAATAAACCAGAGGACTGCCCTTATCTCTGGGCACATATGAAAAAATATACCGAAATAACTGCAACTTATTTCCAGGGAGTGCGTCTTGATAACTGCCACTCAACACCTCTTCATGTAGCTGAGGTATAGAAAAACAATTCATCCACATTAAGCAAAGATATTCAAGATTTCTTCCCAGCTTTCCTCAAGTAGACTATACAGATAGCCGTTTCACTCGGCTAGTTGAACACGAGCATTGATTTGGCATTGAATTATATTTTTGTATAATTTGAATAATTCTAACAATCTTTAAATGCAATTGTTAAGGAATACTGGGTTATAAAATGTTTAGCAAGTTAATTTTTAAATTTTAATTCAGGAAGAATTCAGGAAGAGTGATCATATTTGTCAGTAATTCCATTTTTATCAATTATTTATGAAAACAAAAGTGTGAATATAACTATTGTCTGTTCCTCTTTTGGGTTTTTTAAAGCAACTTTTGAATAATGCCAATATTTATAATATTATCTTCTACCTAGTACAACTTTGTAAATAAATACTTATAATTTTAATCTTGCTAGTAAGATCCTTGATAGCTTCCTAGCAATAATTTTTTGAAAATACGTGCTTATCTGAAAAATACCTATTTCAATAATTTTCTATAATATATATGTCTCAAGTCCTATGATGAAAAATTGATTTGATTTTTGAGGGATTTAGTAAACATTAATTAAGTAAACATGAAATAAGAACATTGGCTGATAGAACATTATTTACCTCCCCAAATGGCAGCTCTTTGTCTTCATATTGTGCTTTAACAATAGCAAAAAAATATATACATATATGTATACACACACACATATATATACTTATAACATTATGGCACAACTAAATGTTAAAGCTAACTTAATTCACTTAATTTTAAGTTATAAAATCCTCTAGGATTGTGCTTGTTAGGATTCCAGGTATTTTGTTATCTTTTATGTAAGGATATGTTAAAACATTTTTGGAACCAATCTAATTTTTTTATTATAAGCTAATATTTTCTGATTCTGTGTAGCATCAATGTAGATCATAAATCTCAGAGGTAGAAATTGTAACGAGTTTAATCTATTTTGTCCTATAATCCCAGATATGGAATGCATATAAAAACTTAAATAGAGTATACAACATAGAATACATATTATATAATATGATTAATTATATAATAATATAAATTTGATTAATATATGTAATCATAATCTATATTATGATTTTTTTTTACCTGTTTTAATGTACCTATGTCAATTTCATTGGAATATTTACAGAATTGAAAATGGGACTCAGTGGCTTAAGAGTTTGTTATCTGCAGGCTTCAATTTGGTCAGTCAGACCTAAATTTTACAATAGCTAAATAATTCACCAGGAAGGAATTTATCATTAATTACTTAGGAAACCACCTGGAAATTAACAGTCTGACTAGATATTAAAACAAACAAACAAGGGCTGGGGTTGTGACTCAGCCGTAGAGCACTCACCTAGCAGGTGCAAGGCCCTGGGTTCAATCCTCAGCACCACATAAAAGTAAATAAAATAAAGGTATTGTGTCCAACTACAAACTAAAAAATTATATATATGTGTGTGTGTGTGTGTGTGTGTGTGTGTGTGTGTGTGTATATATATATAAAATTTATTTAACAAGAAGCAGGGAGAAATACTGGCAGAATTGCAGTGATACAGGTTACATTTTTTAAAAGCACTAACATTTTTCTTCTTCTTTTCTCCCTTGTGTCCCTATCTCTGCAAAATTTAAACTTCTTTTTAACTGCTTTACTCTACATATTCTCATATTTCCTATGTTTGTTGGTTGTGTTTGTTGTTTTGTCACATTTGTGCATCAAACTTCATTTGGAATTCTTTCTGAATTTTCATTTTGTCTTACCATATGTATCTTCTTGTATTAAACCCATGCCTAGTCTTGTCTCCTCCCTTCCTACCTGTCTCACTTTTCTCTCTTTTACATGTGTGACTGTGCTTTTTTCAGTACATGTTGGATGCTGCTAGGAAATTACAACCCAATTTATATGTAGTAGCTGAACTGTTCACGGGAAACGAAGAACTGGACAATATCTTTGTTACTAGACTGGGCATTAGTTCCTTAATAAGAGGTAGGCTTGTTGAAGTGTCTTTCCCATTTAAAACTTCAGCTTTTGTTTAAGTGTACTAAAAGACATTTAGTAGTTTTTTAATGTAATTCTTAATAATTTTCAATACAATTAATATTCTTTTGGATAGTCTATGGAGAGTTTCCAATCTAACTCAATCTATTTTTATCAGTAAATATTTCTACTTTGGGGTAAAAGATCTCATTTCAAATCACAAGGTTGGCAGGATGATCTAATGGCTCACAATCAAAACCATTTTTTGTTGTTAAAAATATACAAATCTGTTCTTCATTTTCTACCTGGGTATATGATATAATTTTTAGATTTTTTTCCTATAGATTTTTGTATAGCTAACATCTCAATAAACACCTGAGGTTTCCTTTTTTCTATCTGAGCCATCTCTCCCCCTAAGTTATAAAAGACTTCTTTGGTCATTTAAACTAGTAGACATTTAGTAATTATCATTAATTACTTAGGAAATTGCTTAAAGAAGTTTTATTTTTGATTATACTGATGTGTTCTTTATTTTAAAAATCAATTGTGAAATTTAACCTTTTCTTGGACATAAGTAATAGAGATTGTTAAAATGTTCTGTAATGCTCCGCAGAGGCAATGAGTGCATATAATAGTCATGAAGAGGGCAGGTTAGTTTACCGATATGGAGGCGAACCTGTCGGATCTTTTGTTCAGCCCTGCTTGAGACCCTTAATGCCGGCTATTGCACATGCTCTGTTTATGGATATTACCCATGATAACGAGTGTCCTATTGTGGTAAGCATCATTCCATTTCTTGTATTTACTTATTTTGCTACATATTTTGATATTTACTTATCTGATATTTTGTGGCATAAATATCCACATACTTCAAAATAGTATCTTAGATTTAAAAGCAATTATAGCTTATGGTTTTAAAGATGTTCTTTTGTTGTAGAAGAAATTAATGTATCTTATAGAATGTATTTGTGTAATTATTTTTTATTTCATTATGATACAGAATTTTACTTATTTATTTTATTATGATACAGTGCTTTTCCTTTGAAAGAAAGTATATTTTGCTTTTTAATTGTTTCCTAGCATAGATCAGCCTATGATGCTCTCCCAAGTACCACAATTGTTTCTATGGCATGTTGTGCTAGTGGAAGTACACGAGGCTATGATGAACTAGTACCTCATCAGGTTTGTTTATGTGTTGTTTTTTAAAATTCATATGATTAGCATTTTTATCAAAAAACTCTCATTGTAATTAAAATGTATACATGGCCAAGTTTTACCGTTCTCCAGATATCAGTGGTTTCTGAAGAACGGTTTTATACTAAGTGGAATCCTGGAGCATCCCCATCAAATACCGGTGATGTCAGTTTCCAAAGTGGAATTATTGCAGCCAGGTGTGCTATCAATAAACTTCATCAAGAGCTTGGAGCCAAGGGCTTTATTCAGGCAAGAGACCAAGTTTCCTAAATGTCTTTCTGAAAGTTTACAGGGGAAGACTTATCAGTTTGAGCACTCACTTACAATTTGAGTGCTAATTAAATGCCTTTTTTCACTTCTCAGGTGTATGTGGATCAGGTTGATGAAGATATAGTGGCCGTAACCAGACATTCACCCAGTATCCATCAGTCTGTTGTGGCTGTATCTAGAACTGCTTTCAGGAATCCCAAAACTTCATTTTACAGCAAGGAAGTGCCTCAAATGTGTATCCCCGGTAATGTAATCTAAAAATTGTTATTGTAATTATATCATTATATTAAATTATACTATAATGCCATATACGTCATCATTATATGTTCTATATAACAAATGCAAGTGTGAATGTAGTTAAAAAGAGGAATTACAAATTTTGGATAATTTACATTTTTATTGCATGGAACAAAATCTGGACAGAAATACACTCAAATATTAACCTTTTTTTGAATTTTAAAATGTTTTGTTTACATCTTAATACATTCTGTTTTCCCTTAATATGTATATAATGAACATGTATTTGTCTTATACTCTGACATAGATAAATATTTCTTTTTATATGTGTGACATACATTTATATGTGTGTATAAGTATGTATTGCATTTGTGCACATACACATATATAAACAAAAATGGAAAATAGTCTAACGTGATACTTAAGGTTCCTTGCAATCCATCCTCATCTACTATCCTAGCCCTGCATTACTCTACTGTTTCAGCCAAATAGATGTTTTCACTGTTTCCCAAGAAGTCTTATTTCTATCTGTATATGATTTATCCCCTTCAAGGACTAAAGTTCCACCTCTTTGAAAAACCTATACATACTCAGTGATTTTTCTTTCTAAACATATAATAATCATATTCTATGTCTCTCTTTTGATACTTAATTATAAACTATATCCCTGAGATATGTTATTATTTCTAGACTTTTTTCTAGATAAGTATATTTTATTTTCTTGTTATTACAGATAGTATATTATAGCATAGCTTGATTCTGTGTAAGCAGCAACAGTACGACTTTGGAGAGTCTCATAAAAATAATCACATTCTATAGGTGTTCATTGCTGGTTGCTAAATATGTATAATTCCAATCTTTAAATATTATCAACCTGAATAGTTTTAGTGTTAAATATTCCTTACTTTCCTTAACTGTTAAATTTATATTCAGTAATCTCATTGAATCTTTACTAATATTCATAGATTTTTGTGTTTATTTTCTACTTTTTTTTTTAGTTGTCAATGGATATGATGATTTTATTTTATTTATTTATTTTTATGTGGTGCTGAGGATTGAACCCAGTGCCTCACATGTGCTAGGTGAGCACTCTACCTTTGAGCCACAACCTCAGCCCTATTTTCTATTTTTGATGCTGGGGATTGAACCCAGGGCCTCCTGTATGCTTAGCACATGCTCTACTACTGACCTGTGCTCCCAGCCCCATCCCTTCATAGTTACTTTTACAGAACTCCATCACTGTACAGTATTATCTCAGGTTTTGTTTTGATCAGTAATGATTCTTAAAACATTTCCATCTGTTAAGTCTACAAATTGTGATTTTAAGTGTATTTCGTATTTTGTCATTCAGTTTTTAATAAAATTTACTATGGTTGGTAATATTCTTATTTAAATTTTGAATGTACATTAGGAACAATTTTTTGTTAACTTTTTAATATATTTGTAGGCAAAATTGAAGAAGTAGTTCTTGAAGCTAGAACTATTGAGAGAAATACAAAACCTTATAAGAAGGATGAGAATTCAATCAATGGGTTACCAAATATCACAGTAGAAATTAGAGAACATATTCAGGTATTTGGGATTCACCTCTTTCTATTATGTTGAATATTTTAAGGTCATGTGAATTATTTGTTGAATGGATTTTCATAATTTTTTTCAAGCTTAATGAAAGTAAAATTGTTAAACAAGCTGGAGTTGCCACAAAAGGGCCCAATGAATATATTCAAGAAATAGAATTTGAAAACTTGTCTCCAGGAAGTGTTATAATATTCAGGTATGTTAATTAGAGTTCAAATTATTGACTTTACTTATATTTAAAACAGTTTAACTGTAAACTTTGAATAAATCACTCCTAAAAATCAACCATTTTTTATTAACATCATTCAGAGTTAGTCTTGATCCACATGCACAAGTTGCTGTTGGAATTCTTCGAAATCATCTGACACAGTTCAGTCCTCACTTTAAATCTGGGAGCCTTGTTGTTGACAACGCAGATCCTATATTAAAAATCCCCTTTGCTTCGTAAGTATGTCTTATTTTATAGAGATTTAACATTTTAATAACTGGTGAGTTGTTGCTGTCTTGATTTAAACACTTTAAGGGTCCTCTCTGTCCATACTACTCAAAGTGTGGTGCAGGGACCAGCAGTGTCAGCATCAGCTATTGTTATCCTGTTATATTATCATTCATGTGGGTATTCACAGGGGTGCTTTCTCATTCTTGTGCAGTCTTTCTTCAGATATAGATACATGCATGTCTACATAAACAGAGACACACACACAATTTTATTGAACTGAGATTAGGTTCTATACATCACACTCCTTACTACATCATTTTTAAAAATTTTAACATATTATTCTATTATATGGCTATACCATGATTTATTCAATCATTTTCCATTTTGGACATCTAGAATGCTTCTAATTATTCCCTATTATTTATGTCTTTGTACATTCTTCTTGGAATAAATCTTTAATTATTCACTTTCTATGTGTTCCACTAATACTGAATAATATGGGTTTTGAAGCTTAGATGTAGGTTCAATTATAATTTCATCACCATCAATATGATTTTAGACAAGTTATTAATAACTTTCTTCAGCTCAATCCTCATCTGGGAAAAAGGGCTTATAATAAGTAGTATCTACCTCTTAGGTTTTGTAAGGATTAAATAGGGCAAATACAAACCACTTATAATAGAATGACTAGCACATAGAGGGCTTGATGTGTTTGCTCTCATTCTTATTAGGATAAGTTTCCATAAATTAAATTTGGGGTTAGATTGTATTAGAAGATTGTGTCTTTCAGTCTATACTGCCAAGTCTTCTCCAGGAAGATTGTACTAATGAGAATATTCAGCTCAGTGTTAGAGTGTCCATCCTTACCAATACTGAATATATATTATTGTAATGCAGTACGTTAAAGCTGAGTGTAGACCCAGACTAGGTAAGAATTATTATTTTTTTGATTCTTATTAGCTATAAGAAATAAGAATGAGTGCCTGTTAATGGAGAGTTGTGAGAACACATCGTGTTTAACACACAGTAAATGATCATAAATGTTAGTTATTACTAATTAAATTGGTAAATATGAAGTATAAAATACTTTAAAATAACATCTCAACATATTAATTAATTTTTTTGTCCATTTGTATTTATCTGGTGAAATGTCATTTTATATATTAGCCCATTTTTCTTTGATGTTAAATTTTTTGTTGTTTTATGAGCACATTTATTATTGAAGAAATTAAGAAAGAATTAAGAAATTAAGAATTAAAGAATTAAGAAATTCAAACCGTTCTTAGCAAAGTAGCTGCTAAAAAAACAGTCTGCAATAGATGTATGTTTCTGTAGAATGCTTATAAAAGCACACTCCCCCTTGAACCTACTCTGATTATTTCAGGGCAAGGGCAAGAAATCTGCCTTCTAAACAGCTTTCAAGGTTATTCTTGTGGAAGGAGTCCACTGGCTACATGTTGGAAAGTAATGCCCTAAAGTGAAGTTGGTATTAAGTCTGCAAATGGTCAGTCTTGATTCATGAAATATAGCTGTGAGGAGAGAGGCTGAGATAGAGACAAAGCACAGCTCTAAGCCAAGACAGAACAAAAAGACCGAGAAGGATGTATGTTCAAGAGGACATATGTTCACATAAAATTGCAATTATGTAAAATGAAGTCACCTGAGCAACCAGAAATACAGGAAAATACAACTCAGGTATATTCATCTGCAGTCAGTTTTACAGTCTCAGTGCTAATTGAATGAAGGGAAATTAAGGCCACGACACTTAGACTTTCCTCTGACCATTATCAAGAAGCATCTTTTTTTTCTGAGAAGATGCTGGTTTCTTGAATGATGGAACTGAGGGGCAGTGCAACCTGATACGAAAGCTGGTGCCAGGAGAGAAATACAAAGGCAGAGACTGTTGTTTCTTAGGTGGTTAACTTTGACTTTTGATTATCCCTTTATTGATCCTTTGATAGGTATTCCAAGTTTTTAAGATAAACAGCATAAAAAGTTCTTTATGTTGTACTTATCAGGGAAAAAACTAAGTCTAACTGAAAGAACTAAAAAATAGACTTATAAAGTATATAAAAAACCAAAAGATCTTTGTATTCTCCCCACCCCACCCCCAGTACTAGAGATTGAATCCAGGGATGCTTTACCACTGAATCACATCCCCAGGCCTGTTTATTTTTTTGTTTGGGACAGGGTCTCACTAAGTTGCTTAGGGCCTTGCTAAATTTCTGAGTCTGTCCTTGAATTTGAGATCCTCTTGTATTGGCTTCCTCAGCCACTGGGATTGTAGGTGTGCGCCACCACAGCTGGCTCCATCATGCCTTTTTTTTTTTTTAAATTAATTAATTTATTTATTTTACAGAAGAATATACATTTTGACGTATAGTACACAAATGGAGCACAGCGTCTCATTCCTCTGGCTGTACATGGTTCAGAGTCACTCCACTAGTGTAATCATACATATATATAGGATGATAATGTCTGTCTCCTTCTACTGTCCTTCCCTTCCCCACAACCACACCTTTCCCCTGACTCCTTTGACCTCCCTGTACACAAACCAGTGTCCCTTCATTTTTCCCTATCCCCCACCCCACTATGGATCAGCATTCACTTATCAGAAAAAAACATTCAGCTTTTGGTGTTTTGGGATTGGCTTATTTCACTTAGCATGATATTCTCTAGTTCCATCCATTTACCTGCCTATGTCATAATTTCAGTTTTCTTTAAGGCTGAGTAATATTCCATTGTGTGTATGTATCACATTTTCTTCATCCTTTCCTCTGTTGAAGGGCATTTAGGTTTGTTTCATAGTTTAGCTATTGTGAATTGAGCTGCTATAAACATTGATGTGGTTGCGTCACTGTAGTATGCTGATTTTAAGTCCTCCATCATGCTTTAATCAATAAAATTTGTTACTTTAATCATGTACTTGGTTTTGGAGTAATATTAGTTGTAATTTAATTTCTAGCATCTTAATTACTATTTATAACATATATATGACGTTTATTTTAAAACTGAGTTCCTAAAATGTACATTACAAAGATACTTTATAATGCAGGTTTTATTCTTTTGCTTTTATTAAAAGCAAGTAAAAGTCAGTATATTTAACCATTTATCTTTGTTTTTCAATTCTTAGTATTGCCTCTAAATTAACTTTGACTGAGCTAAATCAGATACTTTACCGATGTGAATCAGAAGAACAGGAAGATGGTGGAGGTTGCTATGACATACCAAACTGGTCTTCCCTTAAATATGCAGGTCTTCAAGGTAAGCAAGTATAAGAATAGACAAACTTTTCATTTTTCTTTTACAGACATTCAATGTCTTCTTTAAATAAATAGAAGTATGGGCTGAGAGTGCAACTGCCTGGGTTCAAACTGTGACTCTGCTCCATACTCATTGACCTTTGGCAAGTAACATAATCTCTCTGTACCCCAGTTCCTGCCTCAGTAAGATGTGAATAAATTGACTAATTCAGAAGGCTTCATGAGGAGTAAATAAAATCATTCAAGTAAAACACTATAACCAGGGTGTAGCACAAGGCATTCACTCAGTAAATGCTACCTAGAATTACTGGTCCTGTGTCATTCGTTCAAATCATTTAGAATTCTTAAATATACTTTAACCTTAATAAATATTTTTTGACTTGGTTTATTATGTTCAAAAAGCAGAATATGTTTGTTTAGTCTCCAAAAGAAACTGAGTTATAAATATAACACATTCTTCTTCCTTCTTCATCTAATTGGACTAATTGGATTTTTGTTCTTATTGCATATTTGTTTCCTCCTATAAAGGAACTTACAGGGCTAGGGACATGGCTCAGTGGTAGAGTTCTTGTCTAGCATGCTGAAGGCCCTGGGTTTGATTCCCAGCATCTAAGAGAGGGAGTGGGGAACAAACTTATGTAGTTAGAGTATTTATAAGATGGGTTATAGAAACCAAATATTTAACTATGAGTTTAATATTAATCTGTCTGGTTGGTAATATTTTCCCAGATTTTTGTATAAGAAATTTGGTTTATCAAACCCATATTTCTGGTTCATATATTTTCCCATTTGTCATGCCTCTTTTTTGACCTTTATTTCTTTGTCACTTAACCCTTCTTTAAGGACCAGTTTCATTTTTACACCTTCCATAAAGCCTTTCCTTTTATTTTTATTTTTTTAACGTTTTGTTTTCATTGCAGTACCAGGGATTAAACCCAGGGATGCTCTTCCACTGAGCTGCATCCCCTGCCTTTTTTTATTGTTTAATCTTGAGACAGAGTTGCACTAAGTTGCCCAGGCTGGCCTTGAACTTGCAATCCTCCAAACTCAGCCTCCCAAAATGCTGGGATTATAGGTGTGTACCGTCATGCCCAGCTGAACTTTTACAAACTATCACTTTCTTCAGTAATTTCTTTGTTCTACAGACAGACACCCATTATGNTTGCATCCTGGTTCCAGTCCATACTGCCACACTTTCCTCATACTATGCTGAGTGCCATTGTGGACTAAGTGGCCATTTTGTCTGCTTCTCTGTTCACGTCAAATCATCAGGACTAGCCATAACTCAACTATGGGACATTTTGACTCTATCAGTAATGCAGCATGGTATATCTGAATTTTCAGGGCTAATGTCCGTATTGGCAGAAATAAGACCAAAGAATGACTTGGGGCATCCTTTCTGTGAAAATTTGAGATCTGGAGATTGGATGATCGATTATGTCAGTGGCCGGCTTATTTCACGTTCAGGAAATATTGCTGATAGTAAGTATTAAATAAGTAAGCTGTGTTCTAGTCTAAAATAAGCAAAGGCACAATAAGAATTATTATATATAGATATATACATTATATATATATGTATATATATATATACACATATATATATATATATATAATATTTACCTGTTTTCCTCCCTTCTTTGTGTTTCTAGTTTTAATACATGGAAATTTGATTCATGAATTATTGGATAGCACAGTTTCATGTTATGATTTATCTCTTAAAATATGCGTAGCCTGTGAACACACCAAATTAACTTTTTAAATTATTTTTACAACAGGTTGGTAAATGGTTGCAGGCTATGTTCTTCTACTTGAAGCAGATCCCACGATACCTTATCCCATGTTACTTTGATGCTATATTAATTGGTGCATACACCACTCTTCTGGATGCAGCATGGAAGCAGATGTCAAGGTATATCCAACAAAGCTTATGTAAATAGGTGTGTTGCATAGAAACTATACACAGAGTCACTTTACACATGCTCTTAAAAGACCAAAGCATGAATTTTGGAGACTCAGAGCTGGAAAAGTTTTTTAAGTGGAGAGTAAATTTATTAACATCCTTTAGTCTGAAACATACAAAAACAAACCCATGGAAAATCTGTTCTATATAAAATATGTTTGGGAAAAATTAACTTGTTTTATGTTATTTGTTTCTATTTATTTATTCATTGATTTGTTAAATTTAATTGATATAATGTTTAGAATATGTACATAGAGTTCTTTCTCTAATTTTCATCAATTAAAAGAAAAAAATATTCTGGTATTATTATGAATGAAATCTGCCTTTTACAATGAAATTTTCTAAAATGAAACTACAAATGGAAATGAATTATGAGAGCCAGCAAGTTGATTTGGGCATGTTTTCAGATTTTTCAGAAAGAAAAAGCACTTCAATTCTGCCATTTGTGTTACAACAAGGCCTGGACTAAAGCCGGCTAAAATAATGGATGCCATGAAAGCAGTTTTGAAATCTAATCAAATTGAACATTTTTTTCCTGCTATATTACTATCTTTATACATTTGTGTGGAGAAATCATTTGAAGGGGAAAAACAGAATAAAACTGCTAAAAAGTTTTGTATTTTTACAGATCATATCACTTTCATTACAGCTTTGTTCAGAATGGTTCAACCTTTGTGAAACACCTTTCACTGGGTTCAGTCCAAATGTGTGGAGTAGGAAAATTCCCTTCTCTGCCACTTCTTTCACCTTCCCTTCTGGATGTATCGTATAGGATGAATGAGATCACAAAGGAAAAGCAGCAGTGTTGTGCTTCTTTAGCTGCAGGTAAGGAATTTTGTAGAAGGTTAAAATGTATAAGTCAATAGTATTCAAAAGGAAAACTTACAAGAAAAAGACTTTTTTAAAAAATTAATGAAGTTATCCAAGACTGTATATTATTGCTTAGTAAAATTTCATAGATACTCCTAAAATACTAACCATGTTATTATTTAGTTATAACTGTGTATGAGGCATTTATGTGTGTTTTTATTGTATCTGGTTAATCCTTTTCTTCCAACTCATGGTATTATTTTAAATAATATTTAAAATATATGTTTTAAATCATCATTTTACTACCCATTTTCCTATATCTCTTCCCAGTTTTTAAAATAAACTTATCTAAAGATCATTTAAAGGTTTCCTATAAGTTACAAAACACAAAACTGATTTTAAATAATTATTATATGGGGATTGGGGTTGTGGTTCAGTGGTGGAATGCTTGCCTAGCATCTGTGAGGCACTGGATTCAATTATCAGCACTGCATATAAATAAATGAATAAATTTAAAGTCTATCAACATCTAATAAATTTTTTTTGTTTTTTTTTTAAATATTTTTTCAGTTGTTGATAGACCTTTATTTTATTTATTTATATGTGGTGCTGAGAATCTAACCCAGTGCCTCACACATGTCAGGCAAGTGCACTAACCCTGAGCCATAGCCCCAGCCACAAGTAATAAAAGTTTTAAGAAATTAATATTATTATGCATCCAGATGCTGTCAATTGAACATAAAATACTTCCAGCCATGCTTATTGGCATCTGTTCCTGAAAGTAGATTAAAAAATTCAGTCAAATAACAAATATGAGTAAGCAAAATAGGATAAAGAACAGACTTTCTTTTTAAATAAATTTCCATCATATTTCTGGAAAATATTTAATTCTTGAGGTCACTGAAATTGAGAATTCTCAAAACTAACCTGAAATATGTGAAATTGTAGAAAGTATTATATATTCATGGCTCCCTCTGTTAAATTTAAATTTCATTAAATTTGTATCTGCTCAGATCAAATGAAAAGGCTTCATGGTACCCAACAACTACAATAAAAATTACCTTTTCATTTAGAATGATCATAAAAAAAATCATAAAACTCTTTTTTGGGAGTGGAGATGTAGCTCAGGGGTAGAGTACTTGCCAAGTATGTGTGAGGCCCTAGGATCAATCCCTGTCACCACAAAAATAAAAGAATAAAACAATTTTATTAAAGAATGAAATTAAAACTCTGGTTTAGTTCTATAATTGTTTCATATTTTCACTTGACTGTTTGATCTTCTAGTACCTGTCATTTCCCAATGAATCCATGCAAATACTCATGAAACTGAACTGAGCCATTGTGGGGAAAAAACATGCTGATATGAAGAATTTTAGGTTTTAGCCTATTTCATAGAAGCCTATTACATCAAATAGTAATCTCAGTCTTTGTATGCTGTTGCTGTTAAATACCCCTAATACATGCATTTATTTATAAATTGTATACCAATATATGTCAATGGTACCTGATACACTTACATCCAAGTATAGTATAGTAAGTAAATAGAAATTCTGGTATTTTCTTCTAGCATGGAATGTTTTGCGTAGTGTTTACTGGCAAAAATAGAATAAACTCAGATTTGCAGGTAGGTTTTTTGGAGGTTCATTTTAAAATGTCTGGGAATTCATTTCTTTGGTGATAGTATTGCAAAACATGTTATAATTATAAACTTTTATAATAATTGACAAAGCAGAAATTATTCCAAAGATATATGATCTATAAGTTGTATACTCTCAGAGATGAAAAGGTTAATATGGGTGTGTGGGGAGGGAAGAATAGATGTTTGTTTGTTGGATTAGTCAAAGGGGAGTGAACAGAAGCAGAGATGGTAATAGGAAGCCCATAGAATGAATTGGGAAGTAACTTTCCTGTGTACATTATGAACACATGACCAGTGTAACTCTACATCATGTACAACCACAAAAATGGGAAGTATATTCCCTGTATATATAATATGTCCAAATATACTCTACTCTCATGTATATCTAAAAAGAACAAATTTAAAAAGTTAATATAAATATTTCCACATATCAGTGATACAGATTTTATAGCCTTTCCTTTTTAACAAAGACAGACTGTATATATTTTAGGATATACAAATTTAAAGTCACCTTTGAATCTCTCTATCTAGGTTTCATACAAAATGTTGAATGGGTTAAACTATAGGAATGCTGTCTGACACAGACTGCTACCTATATGTTAGCTGCTGTCATTGTCATCATCATCAAAGTTTGTAGCCATCAATCATGTATATCAACCATTATTTAAAAATACACAGTGTGGGCTGGGATTGTGCCTAGTAAGAGTGAGGAACTGGGTTCAATTCTCAGTTCTGCATATAAATAAACAAAGTCCACTGACAACTAAAAAATATATTAAAAAAAAACACAGTGTGTTTAGGGAAACTCTGTACTATCATTTTGAAGATAGCATAGAAAAAAATGTCTAATGTTGCCCTTTGTTCCAATATTTCTCTTTTTCTTTCTCTCTCTTTTTTTTTGGGGGGGGTCCCC
The DNA here is from genome assembly GCF_001458135.2 of Marmota marmota marmota. NCBI lineage: Eukaryota > Metazoa > Chordata > Mammalia > Rodentia > Sciuridae > Marmota > Marmota marmota. The sequence goes on along the minus strand of NW_026000076.1, from coordinate 9,025 downwards.
TTTGGCACTGGGGATTGAACCTAGGGTGCTTAACCACTGAGCCACATCTCCACCCTTTTTTAATTTTTACTTTGAGACAGGGTCTCACTAAATTGCTTAGGGCCTCACTACATTGCTGAGGCTGGCTTTGAACTTGTGATCCTTCTGCCTCTATCTCCTGAATTTCTGGGATTATAGGCCTGTGCCACTGTACCTGGCTGCTTCACCATTTTTTGACTATTTTTTTTAGTACAAATAACAGCTAACAATCATATTTCTTCAAATGTTTTATAAAAAACCAACTGGACTGGGAATGTAAATCAGTAGTAGAGCACTTGCCTAACATGTACAAGGACCTTTCTTCAATTCCCTGAATCACAGGGGAAAAAAAAATAAAGAAACTCAAATCAGTTTAAAAGTAAAATTTTAGAATTTTTCCTGTTACATATCCTATTTTTATCTTACACATAAAAGTTGTAATTACCAGGAATGTTCATTGTTTAGCATACAAAATCCCGTTTTCATCTGCAAAAAAATTTTATGAAAATATAACACTTTTTAAAAATTCATTTATTTTTAACTTTTCCTTTTTTTGAGGGGGCAGGTACTGAAGGTTGAAACTAGGTGTGCTTTATAACTGAGCTTCATCCTAGCCCTTTTTTATTTTATTTTTTTTATTTTGAGCCAGGATCTCATTAAGTTGCTTAGGGCTTTGCTAAATTGTTGAGACTGGCCTCAAACTCGTGAACTTCATGCTTCAGCATTCCAGATTGTTGGGATTACAGGCTTGTGCCACCACACCCAGCCAAAATATATTTATTTTCAGTTGACAAACATTATATTTATTTATTGTATACAAAGTGTAACAGTATTAATTTATTTTAAATTAATAGGAAATTTGGTAATATGTTTGACTCCAGAATAATAGAGTAATATACGTATTTAGTTGGTTATCATTCAGGTAATCATTTCATATTTATATTTATTTATTATCCTTAAAGACATGGTAGAATCTTTAAAGCATGTACTTAGTATCATATTATATTACTTTATATGTTAAATATTTGATTTCTTGCTTTTAATTTATTAAAATAAAGGTTTTTGTCTTTTTAAAGATATCTTGAAATCAGTTGTCTAGCAATCTTAAAATCAATTGTCTAGCACTGGTTCTTGGGGCAGAGGATGTAACTCAGTGGTAAAGTGCTGGCATAGCATACAGGAGTCCCTGGGTACTAGTCCCAGAACCTCAACAAAAAAAATCTAACACTGTTTTCTATTCTCCTTTGGGTCTTCTAAAAATCTGGTAAATCAGATGTGGTGGTACACACTATATTCCCAGCATCGGAAGCTGAAACTGGAGAATGCCTGTGCAACATAGAAAGAGCCTATCTCCAACAAGCAAGCGAAAAATAACCTGATAAGAATATAGAATTGGGGCTGGGGTTGTGGCTCAGCAGTAGAGCATTTGCCTGGCATGTGTGGGGCCCTGGGTTTGATCCTCAGCAACGCATATAAATCAATAAAATAAAAGTATGTGTCCAACTACAACTAAAAACCAAATATTTTTTTAAAAAAAGAAGAATTGCTCTGGGGGGGGTGGCACATGCCTATGATCCTATTGACTCAGGAGGTGGAGGCAGGAGGATCATGAGTTTAAAGCTAGCCTCAGGAATTAAGGCATGCTGACCCTAAGGAATGTAGCGAGACCCTGTCTCAAAATTAATAAAAAAGCCTGGAAATTTGCCTCAGTGGTTTTATATATATATATATAAATTTCATTCCATAAAAGTTGACATAACAGACATACATTTTGCAGATAATTTTAGAGAGTTTGCAGACACATTGTAACTTACTCTTCTACCCCATGTTTAGAGTAACTACTGTGTGATAATACAGTTTATTATATTTATATTTACATATATTTATCTTTTCTGTTAGGCTTACCTCATTTTTCTTCTGGTCTTTTCCGCTGCTGGGGAAGGGATACTTTTATTGCTCTTAAAGGTTTACTGCTGGTTACTGGACGATATTTAGAAGCCAGGTAAGAGATCATCTGAAAAGTTGCAATGTAAGTTTATGTCTTAATGTTTTCTATATGTTCTTCAAACCTTTCTTCTGATCCATCTAATCTCAACATTTGAGAGGTATGTTTTCCATAAATTTTTCAATGGTATTTTTATAAATGTTCATTGAAAAATATAAGAAAAATTTAAAGGAGGGAAAACTCTTTGAATTTACCAAGTTCTACTCATCCATATTATAGGTTAGGTTATGTTCAGAATTTGTAAGTTTATTTTTATAAGATAAAATTTTTGATCAATTTTATGTCTTTTATAATGAAGTTACTGCTGGCTTGTTGAGTCTTACAGAAAAAAAAAAAAAAAAGATAGCAGCTTTCCTTCTGTTTGTTGCAAGCTTGTGAGCTCCAGTTTCCAGATTCAAAATGATCTTTTTTTTTATGTCACACAATAATATAAATGAATTTATTGGAGGTTGAAAAGAAAGTTCTGCAGCAGTGTGATTCAGAATGTTCCACAAACCAGTACTAACACCATCATCTGAGAACTTGTTAGAAATGCCTATTCTTTGTGCCTATGGCAGACCCCCTGAATCTTAACCTGGGGATGGAGAGGGCAAGGTTGGTAGGAGAAACTGTATTCACATCATCTAGGTAGCAATCACCAACTGGAAGTCTGCTTAGGAAATGCGAAATGGAACAACTATTTTGACTACCTATACCACAGGGGTGGTTTTCCTTCCTCCCTTTGTAGAGGTGTTCATGGATCAGAAATCTTTTTATTCAGTTTTCATGTATATGACATTTTTCTGGAGGGTCAAGATTGCTAGAACTCTCACCTTTTATTAATTGGGAATGTCATGTGCATACGGACCCTTTTGTATTTTAGAAAACAAAACTTTGCTATTGTACTATTACTGGATAAACATTAAACTGAAACATAGAATTAATAAAATTTCTGAATGTTTTAGTTAAAAAGCATTAAAGTCTAGATGTTTTTAAATGACTTTTTCCAAGATCATACAGTTTGGCAAAGCTAGGATTTAGACCTCAGCCATATTATTTCTTAATTTTATGATCTTTCCAGAACACAACTCCATCTTACAAATGAGATACACCAAATCTTACATCTCATTTGGTGTATGATAGTAGAATACTATTTTTAAATTTTAAATACCAATTTTTAAAATTGAGTAGTTTTTTTTAAAGTCAGCTTCTAGCCATCGGTTTTCTTATATATTTGCTTTGCTTTTGGTATGTTATAAAATAAAAGTTTATGCCTAATAATTACTTGGATTTTGAAATACTATGGATTTCAAAAGTAGAATCTAGAGCTATAAGGAACTTTAAAATCACCCAGCCCAATCCCTGACTACACAGATGAAAAAACTGTTCCAAAGAGGGAAAGTCACAAATTGTTAGAGAAAAAGCCAGGGCTGCAACCAAAATCTCTTACTTTCAATTCATTGCTTGTTTATCATATTATGACCGCTTTCTAAAAATATATACAAAAAGAAATAAGGACAAGTGAGAAAATACTTCCATGACACAGTCACCAAAAGTGAACATGTTTGTCTTCAGTTTTTAATAGTATGTTTTCATTTCAAATTATCCCTTCAATTCTGTTGTTTAGGAATATTATTTTAGCGTTTGCTGGTACCCTGAGGCATGGTCTCATTCCTAATCTTCTCGGTGAAGGAACTTATGCCAGATACAATTGCCGGGATGCTGTGTGGTGGTGGCTCCAGTGTATTCAGGATTACTGTAAAATGGTTCCAAATGGTGTAGACATTCTCAAGTGCCCAGTTTCCAGAATGTATCCAACAGATGATTCTGCTCCTTTGCCTGCTGGCACACTGGTAAAGAGAATTTATTAAAACATTTTTTCTTGAAATATGACTTATTTCCTAATATACAGTAAACATAAAACTGCTCCTTGCCTAAAGAGCTTGTAACATGGTAGAAGAGATGATGTGTCCACATAAACATGGTCATTGCAAAGATGGACAAGTAGTACTATGTAGTCTCATAAAAGGGAGAGAGGAGTAGTAGGTGGGACTCAGGGAAGAGGACTTATAAAGTAACTAAAATTTCACCTAAATGCACTCTGAAAATGTGAGTAGGATTTTAGGAGAGTTTGTGGGAGAGTATGGGAAGACTTGAAAGATGAAAGGAACAGTGAAGCATATTGAGTTGAAGCACACAGTTTAGGACATACTGCTCTGCCTAGTTTCAATTTCTGTGTAAAACACCTGAGGGTAGTGAGAGAATATGGAAAGGGTGAATCAGGTGTAGAGGGCTTTGTCAACCAATCCAGGTAGTTCAGAGTCTATCTTATGAATGATGTTGAACTGATAAACATTTTTGAGTGTTTTTCCCCAATAGGGAATGTACAATAATACTACGTTTTTTGTCACTTCTGATCTGCTTTTGTTATCATGTATTCAATATAAGACTTCAGGGGTGGTGAAAACTGCTTCAGGGCTAGCATATTTGTGTCCCCATGATGTTTATATTTATCATGAAGTATTCAAAAGACATTTGTCAAAAAATAATTCTTTATCTCGTTCCATTGTCCTACATGGGTTAATGTTATCAAGTAGGTATTTATTTTAGATCTATTTATTTTCTCAAAATTTGGTAAAAGTTGCACAGTATTTTTATGTGCTTCATACATTTTATAACTATATCAAGAATTTTTATATGATAGATTCAGATTTATTTACAGGTTTTTTAAAAAATAAAGTATAAAGTATAATCAAATATATGAGGACTCTAAATTTCATTTTTTGTTTATATGCTTCACCTTATTTTTAAAAAATACAATTCTATATCTCCCTGTATGTCATCCTAAGTATTACTTTATTATTAATGTGGGCAAAGAAAATTATCTGTGGACTCTTTACATTCACTGGGATATTTTCTGAAGTCATCACAGATTCCCGTGTTTGAGAGTACCACTTTTGCACATAATTTAATCACTATTACCTATATGTGCAGAGGAGTGAGAATATTTAGGTGCTAAATGACAAGCTAAACTCATTATTGTTTATTGTTCTGATAGAAACTATTCAAGCTCGTCATTTCACCTATCTGCAAAATTACAAATTATTTTGTCACAGACCTGAATAGTTAAAACTACTAATGTTAAATATTCATATGACAGATTGAATTATTTTGTGTAGTGGGAGCTGCTGCTTTTCCCTGGGCCTACTCCAATCCTTATTTCTCCCTCCAAAGAAAAGTATGTGTTTTCATATTACTTAAGTTGTGGGATTTAGGAGAAGATAAGTATGTAGTTTCTAATAGAGGTCACATCCATTCTGTCTCAAACAGGATCAGCCATTGTTTGAAGTAATTCAGGAAGCCATGCAAAGACACATGCAAGGCATACAGTTCCGAGAAAGGAATGCTGGACCACAGATAGATCGAAACATGAAGGACGAAGGTATGGAATTTTAACTCCATAGTGAATATTCACTGATGCAGAGAAATTAAACCTTGTAATCATTCTCTCACTTTGCAGTAATGGGTGAAAAACCTTAGGATGTAACAATGAGAAAGATAACACTGTTTTTGATCTCACTTAGTTTTTAGTTTCTAGAGGAAATATGAAATTTCATATCATTTGAGTCAGCCAATATTAACAGTAATATTGATGGTTACAATTTATAATGATAACATCAATATTTTTTTAAAGAGAGAGAGAATTTTTTAATATTTAGTTTTTAGTTTTTGGTGGACATAACATCTTTATTTTTATTTTTATGTGGGCTGAGGATCGAACCCAGTGCCCCGTGCATGCCAGGTGAGCGCGCCTCCGCTTGAGCCACATCCTCAGCCCCAATAATATCAATATTAATTGCCACGAATTGAGTCATTATGTGGTAGGCATTGTGCTAACTACTTAACCTATGTTGTTCCAATTTAATACTCCCAAGAACATTTGGAACAAGTTATTTTGTTTTCATTTTTACTAAATGAGAAAACTGAAGAGTAGCCTGCCCAGAACCACAGAGCTACTAAGTGGCAAACTATGATTTTTTCCCTGGTCTCTCTCTTTGGCTTAGGCTCCTATAAAACAGTTTTTACAAAAAGGATATATGTATGTCAAGTTAAAATTGATAAACTTTTAACTTCTTCTTCCTTATTTTATGGTACACAATCATTACTAGCCAATGCAAGGCTGATTGTTTCATTTTTCCCCTATTTCTCTTAGAGAATCATTCTAATGCATTTATTGTATATTTATTTTTATAAAACATGTATTATTTTATTTATATGTCATTTTAATATTTTGTTAGTGCATTATAGTTATATATAATTTTGGGTTCATTTTGAGATAGTCACACAACCATTTGTTCCACTTCAGTCACTAGTACTTCTTCTTTTCTTCCCCTATTCCCTCCACCCATGTTCACGCCGCCATATTCCCTTTCCTCTACTCTACTGGTTATTTATTTATTTATATAGTTTTAATTGGTGATTTATAGATGTACATAATGGTGAAAATCATAATTTGGTCAATTGCATTCTACTGTTCCTCTCCCATCCTGTCTCCCTCCCCCTCTGCTCCACTGATCTCCCTTCAATTTTCATGGGATCTGTACCCTTTTCTTTTTTCCTTGTTTCTGGCTTCTGCATATGAAAGAAAACAGTATACCCTTGACTTTCTGGATCTGTCTTATTTCACTTAGATGCTGTTCTCCAGTTCTATCCATCTAATAGCAAATGCCATGTGTATCAATTTTTTAACTTTATAGTTTAGAGAGAATTTGAGATTCATAAAAGTTTGCAAAAAAGTGATACATGGATAACCATGAACCATTCTCCCAGTTTCCCTCAGCTTTTCCCAATGGGGATGTCTTATATAACTGAAGTATCTTTAGGAAATTGACATTAGTGTGATACTGTTAACTAGCCTATTAACTGTTAACTAAACCTGATTTGGTTTCTAGTTTTTACATTTTCTCATCTGTGTGTCTGCGTGTTTGTGCATATATGCTCACACTTGCATATATGTGTGCATGTACCTCTGTGAAATGTGACTCCATGTATAACTTCATGTAACCACTACCACAATCAAGAAATAGAACTAATCCATTACCACAAAGGTCTTTGTGTCTGTTTGCCTTTATAGTTAACACCTACCCACTCTACTGCCACACTTGAACTCTAACAACTGCTAATCAGTTCTCTCTATATATGATTTTATTATGTTGGGAATGTTATGTAAATTGAATCATACTGCATATAACCTTTTGAGTGGTTTTATTCATTAATCATAATGCCCCCGAGATCCATCCAAGCGGATGCATGCATTGTAGTTTATTCGTTTTTGTTGCTGAATAGTATTCCCTCTTAGGGATGTCAGAATTTATTTAACCATTCATCCACTGAAGGACATTTAGGTACTTCCATTTTTTTACTAATACAACTAATATGAATATTTCATATGTAGATTTTTACATGACACATATGTTTCATTTCTCAGGGAATGCCCAAGGATATGAATCAGTCATATAATGAGTGCCTGTTTTATTTTATAAGAAATTGCCAAACAATGTTCCAGAATGGTTGTACCATTCTGGTTGATTTTCATCTATACTGAATCACCATTTGTTGTTATGGAGTTTTGTTTTGTTTTGTTTTCAAAGAAGTGCTAATGGTTGTGTAGACTGCTATACAATATTTGCATTTCTCTAATGTTAAACATCTTTTCATGTACTTATTTGCCATTCATCTTCCCTAATTGTGTCTTTCGCTTATTTTCTAATTGGATTGCTGGTTTTTTGACTGTTAAGCATTTTAAAAATATTGTTTCAAAATTTTTATTATAGAATGTCCCAGTTTAGCCATTTGTAAGTGTGCAGTTCAGTGGCTTTAACTACATTCACATTGTTGTGTAGCCATCATTACTATCCATCTCCAGAACTTTTTTGTCATCCCAAACAGAAACTACCCAGTAAACAATAAGTACTCATTCCCCAGCTCCTAAAAATTGCTATTCTACTTTCTGTGTCTATGTATTTAACTATTTGAATGTATTTGTCCAGTTTCTGTTGCTATAACAAAATACCTGAGGCAGGCCACTTTATAAAGAAAAAGATTTGTTTAGCTCAAAGGTTTGGAGGCCGAAAGTATAAGCTGAAGCATCCCTGTTGAGTTTGGCATCTGGTGAGGACCCTCTTGGTTATATCACATCATGACAGATAACCTCATAGTGGGAGAGATTATGTGTGGGGGAGATCTCATGACAAGAAAGAAAGGCAGAGATTTAGGGGTCATAATCATTCTTATTCTTTGGAACCTAACCCACTCTGAAAGGCTGTCATTGATCTTTTCCAATGGTAATGTCTCCAGTGACTCAACCACCTTCATCAGGCCACACCTCTTAAAGCTTCCAGCACATCTAAATCATAGTCTGTGTACCTCATATAATTGAAATAATAATATATTTGCCCTTTGTTTCTGGCTTATTTCATTGAGCATAATTTTTTTACGGTTCAACCATGTTGTATGTGTATCAGAATTCCAAAATTTCTAAAATGAAATTTTTCATCTAACATTTTCAAAACTAGAAATTACAACCAAAATAAGCTGGAAGAAAAAAAAAAAACCCCTCTTAAAACTTACAGAGATTCTCTTCCAGACTGTTTCCATGATTTTCATTAGAGAATCTCAATGGGATAGAGGGTCTTTATATGCCAAACAGAAATAAAGGACTTACCCTGGCTGTTCCCCTTGTTGGTAAGTATTCTCTCCACATCCGTGGCTTCTTAATGAAGCAGGCCTACATTCTCAAACCTGAAAGGATGCCAGTCGTTCTGTAGGCATCTGTCTTCTGGCACCACACCGCTATGTGCCAAGTCTACAGCTGAGTTCCAAGAAGGCCATACATTTTTGAATTGCAAATCTGTGCTAAGTATATAAGACAATGACTGACAGGAAAAAAATGTTTTTTAATTACAAACTCAATCCATGTGGTTTATTTATCATTGGAAGA
>NW_026000075.1:20604306-20608216 GCF_001458135.2 Marmota marmota marmota | reverse complement strand
TTTCATATTTTAACTTTATTGGATTTTTGTTGTCCGACTGTAGTTCTTATGGTTTATAACTTTGCAGATATTTCTGTTATAGGTATTAATCAAGAAAAGCTATGACCGTACCAAACGTCAGCGTCCTAGAAACTGGAAACTGAAAGAACTTGCAAGAGATAGAGAAAACATGGATACAGATGATGAAAGGTCCCACTTTTCTTTTAACCTTAAATGTTGTCTTAGAGAAAATCCTTAGAATAAATTGATTTTATATTGTAAAGAAATAGGCATCACACAGTTAGTTGATCCTTGCACTCAGTATTAAGATTTCTATTGGATTTCTATCAAGGTATTGATGGAATAAATTTAAGAGAATGTAACACAGATTAGTAATTATTTCCTGAGTTATTACCTTGTAATTACAGTGTTGATGTAAATAATTCAGTTCAAAAGTCAAAATATAATAAATAACAAGGATATCACAAATAGCAGATGAGTACTTACGATTTGAGATAAAAAGAAAACAGCTTTTTGAGATCAAATGTTATTTCCAAAACAACCAGAAGCAAGATAATGTATTCTAAAAAAGATTTTTGTATGACTCAAAGTGGTCTTAATGATAGTGAAATGAAGAGTTTATATAAAACTTACGAAATGTGAATTAGGAAACAGCAGTATTTCTGAAATATAATCTCACAGTTATAATATGTGTAAATATACAACTGTCAATTAGATTCTGTAAGTATGGTTTCACTGCTTCATCTATAAAGTGAAAGTGTATTTCAACTTGGCCATAAAACTTTTTTGGGAGGGATATCTTCTCATTGTCTTATATTTAACCTCACCTTTATATTCAGCTGTTTTTTTTTTTAATCATGTAATTTTGAAAGAAATGTTTTCAGCCTATTAGTATTGAATTGGCATCCATATTTGACTTTTGTTTTTTTAAAGATGGTAATATGTAGAGCACATTACCTTGCAGTGCTGAAAATGAAGAGAACTTCATACTTTTCTTGGTGAAAGTGAAATATTTAATTTTTTTTTTATCCTATAGGCAATACCAAGATTTCCTTGAAGATCTTGAAGAAGATGAGGCAATTAGAAAAAATGTCAACATCTATAGAGGTTGGTGTTTTAGGAGTGTTGAAGTCATATATTTTACCTGGGAGAGTATTTTGGGATCTTAAACTTTGATCCTTATACGTTACTTTTATTGTAAATTTTTTAAACTGCTGTCATCAAACTTTTACGAAGAAGAAATTACTTATAGAATAGTTAAACTTACTACATTGTTTGCTATACTATATTTAATATCATTTTTTTTTCCTAGCATGATAGCTTCTTTACTGGTAGAAATTTATTTATACATTTATTCCGTCCATTCATTCAGTGAATATTTGAATGCCAGCCCTAGGTAAAATACAAGAACTTCTAATACCATATAGTTAGATAATAATATTAATGGTAGGGGCAGAAATTTATCTAATTTCATATTTGTATTTATTTGAAATCCTTTTTATTTTTTTCTTAGATTCAACTATACCTGTGGAGAGTGACACAGATGATGAAGGAGCACCTCGAATTAGTTTGACTGAGATGCTTGAAGATCTTCATATTTCCCAAGATGCCACTGGTGAAGAAGGTGCATCAATGATGACATAATGAGATTATATTATAGACTGTACATCTGTGGGCTCAGGAAGTTGGAACAAAATGACCTTTTCTATGTATTGCTTCTGTGCTTCCATATGGAGAAATTTAGTTTTAGATCTGAATAAATATAACTATTTTGATTGTTTACTCTAAGTACTAAAAAGGATTGATAATTTTGAAGTTCTAGATAATAAAAGATTCAGAAGGATATAATTGTTGTTGATACTTGGGCCAATTTATGTGTGCAGTTTTATCACTTTGCTTTTTTAAAATATAAGCTACTATACTATTTTTATATATTATAGTGCTAGATTTAAAAGCTCAAATGTTGTGATTCCTTAGATGTTAACTAAATATTCAAGTATAAAACAGCTTTCACATTCTTTTTATGTTGATGGTTTTATGAGCATATGGAAGGTCATTTAAAAAATTTATATATGTATATATATATTTAGTTGTAGATGGACACAATATCTTTATTTTGTTTATTTATTTTTATGTGGTGCTGAGGATTGAACCCAGTGCCTCACATGTGTAAGGTAGGCGCTCTACCACTGAGCCACAACCCAGTCCTGGAAGGTCATTTTTAACATGAACTTTTTAAGCACTTTGATTCACTTCAGATCATTTTTATGTCCTTAGTGAAGGAAAATTGGGATTCAGTTTGTCACTGGACACTCAAAAGGGAAGTTAATCTTTTTTTTTTAATTTCTTCATAAAATTAACATTTTCAAAAGCTTTTTTTGTGTGGCGCTGGGGATCAAACCTGGAACTTGGCACTTGTTTGCTAAGCAGGCACTCAGCCACTGAGTTATATTCGCAGTCTTGCAGAAGTTTTTAAACATCAACTTTTACTGTAATATAAAGAAATACAAAGAAAATGTTTACATCTTTGTAGCACATATGGAGTGGTTATTTAAAGAGCAATTTGTTCTTTTTTTTTTTTTTTTGCTTGGGCCAATAGCTTAGGGTAGTAGTCTGTTTATGTCATAAAAAGTCTTTCTATTACTTCAAAGAGTTTGCTTTTAAAATTTTGGTTTACAGATTGAGAAAAAAAATTCTCTCTGTAAATTTCTATCATTGAACACATCACTATCAAAAAGAATATTAGATTTCAGCATGTAGATGGTAAAATAATACAAATGAAGTACGTGCTTTAAAAACTGTGTATCAGATTTGAATGTAGAATGCATTACACATGCTGAAGAAAGAGACTTGGCTTGAATTTTAGTATTACAATTCTATTTCTGTAGCAGCAGATCTTACTATACCAAACTAAGTGCTACTTCATTAATTATATGCTTTCTGTTAAATAAAGAGATTGAGCAAGTGCTGAATGGAATCTTTCCTTTTTTAAGATCGAATTCCCAATTTTGAAGTTATGAATGAAAGCCTGAACTTTCTAATTGGTTCCTTTTCTGTCGGCATATTTAGTTGTACATGTAAAAGGCATATGCTATTCTTGGTGATAGACTAGTGGGGATGGCTTGTCTTTAGTTCTTTATAGTTGAGCATGGCCTCAACAATTTCTTCTATGTCAAGATGTTTAAAATCATGAAAATAAAAATAGCCCTCCCTATTTTGTGTCCTTGAAATGGTTATTGTCATATTTACATGAGAGAGTATCATGCATTTTTCCAAAGTGGAATTGTTATGTTATTCAAGTACTTGTCATATGTTATTTTCCCAGTGAAAAATTTAGTATCTAATTTATTTAGTCTTATTTATTTACTTATTTACAGTACTGAAGAATGAACCCAGGTCCTCAAACATGTTAGGCAAGTGCTCTACCACTGAGCTATAGCATTCCCTACTTTTTAAAAAATTTTATTCTGTAACAAGATCTTGCTAAGTTGCCCAGACTGGCTTTGAACTTGTGGTCCTTCTCCCTTAACCTTCTGAGTAGCTAGAATAATAGGTATGTGCCATGCCAAGTAGTCTTATTTATTTTGATACTGAGGTTGAACTCAGGGGTGATGTACCACTGAGCTATACCTTAGCCCTTTTTTATTTTTATTTTGAAATAGAACCTCACTAACTTGCCCAGGCTGGCCTCAAAGTTGTAATCCTCATGCCTCAGCTACCTGAGTCACTGAAATTATAGGTGTGTACCACCAAACCTGGCCAATTTTATTTATTTTTGATGTTTTATGAGTATTGAAATCTGCTAGTTGGAAGAGACTGTGATTAGGCAAACGAATTAAAAAAAGTTTTCAAGACCTTACCCAGAGTTAAGCAGCCTTGATAAATTTATCATTTTAGAGTATGGTTCTCA
>NW_026000075.1:20582324-20602895 GCF_001458135.2 Marmota marmota marmota | reverse complement strand
TTAGTTTACAGGAACATTATGACTTCTGTCTTGCTTTCTATTTGTCATTCTCTTTTTTGAGAGCCCTTACTCTAGAGGAAACAAGCTGCCCTGTTGTGAACTGCCCTATGAAGGGATCCATGTGGCAAGTAACTGATATCTGTAGCTGATATTCAGCAAGGCCCTAAGACCTGCCAGCAGCCAAGTAAGCAAGCTTGGAAATGGATCTTCTGAGGACTTTGAAAAGGTTCACTGACCCTTGAGATGACTACAGCCCCAGCTGACCCTCAATTGCAGTCTTCTGATGCACAGACAGTAAGGTAAGTCACATCTGGATGACTGACCCACAGAAACTTTGCAAAAATTAACATTTGTTGTTTTTACACACTAAATCTTAGGGTACTCTGTTACATAGAAATAGATAATTAGTATACTGATGAATGTGATTGCTATTTGTAAGATATGTGTATACTGAACCAAGAACTACCAGATACCTTTCCTACCATCAGTTCATGAGGATTTCTATTTTCTTACTCTTTTCATTAATGCCAAAACTCCCCCGCCCCTAATTTTTGCCAACTTGGTATGTGTAAAGCAATATATAAAGCATACTTTGTTTATTTGGTTACATGCTGAGTATCCTTTCATATCACTTGCTAGTTATTTGGGATTTTCTTTCTGATACATATTTATTATTTAATCTTTCTTGAATTTTCCTGTCTTTCTTGTTAATTTGAAGAAATTTCTTATATAAATAGTCCTTATTGAATTAAGACATTGAAAATATCCCATCTAATAAATCTGCATATAATAGCTTCTGTTAAACAGAAATATTTCATTGTGATGGTTTTAACCATAAATTCTTTTTCCTAAGGTTTGTGCTTCTCTAAGCCTTGTTAGGCAGAACCACCAAATTTTTCAAATAAAGTTCTTGGCATTAAAAACTGTTGAATGAATTGAGATGTATTTAAAAAATATAGATAAACTGATTATCTACTATTGCCCATATCACTTGAATTTTCTTTGCAATACCAATGTCAATTATTATTATTTTTTATTGCAAATAATGTGGTAACTGTTAACACATTCATAAATCCAGATAAAAGGTGTGGAATCAGAAGAACCTAATAAGGGTGAATTGATGCTTCAGTCTCAAAATTCCAGAAATGGTAATAATAACAAAGCATGTTGCAAAATACTTTTTTAAAAATGTGGTTTTCTACCTTCCCCAGGGTGAAGAGGAAAAGCCCCAAATCCTTTTAATAATTTTAATTAAAATGGCCACCAGATGGCACCAATGCCTGGTAAGTACTTATAAAAATCAGAAGCATTGTTCTCACATTTATCTTAAAATCTGTTAAAGTATAAATGTATTGACAATGTAATTAAGGAGATAATACTTGCCCCTCCATGGTAAATTAGCCTTGAAGAAATCCCCTTATGAGGCTTTAGGTTGGGTGAAATGTATATCCTTTGTGGTTCTGTAGTGAATAGTACTTACTGATTCCTCTGTAATTATTACTTGTGATTATTTTTTTTTCATCTGAGGTAGAGATCAGGACATTTTCACTTGTACCAAACTCTGAATAGTGTGGCTTTTATGTATTTTTCTAGTGATCTCTGGGTTATGACTTAAAGTCAGGTTGGGGAGAAATAAAATCTAAAATGTAGACTTGCCAATTTAAACAGGCCTTTCAATGTTTATAACAACTATAGATTTGGGAAAATAATGGAAATGAACATTTTAGTGCTTTAATTTCATGTATTGAATTGATAATCAAAAAAATAGCCAATAATGTCTATTTCATTTACTGGACTGAACTACAAAACCCATTTCTTTTTGGAAAGGGCCACAGAGACACTTAGGATTCTTAAAAGGTACATTTATTTATGAATTAATATGTCCAAGGACCATAAAACTGAATTCAAAGCAACCACCTGAACTTCAAACATGAGGTTTTTAAAAAACCATGTATCCTGAATGGCACTAATGAGGCTCAGGCTCTGACTGTGATATTTGATTATCCTCCAAAGGTTTCTATTGGCTCTCTTTCTCTCATCTTCTTAGAAGTAGCATCTTCCCTGTGTTACTGGAGCAATGAGAGGCACAGCCCAGTATTAGGCTTTCCCTCTTTGGAAAACATATGTCTAGAACCTGCTGTTCACTTGCAGCTGTAACTGGTAAGATTTTACTATTGAATGTATATATATCTCCTCACCCCCAGTACTGAGGTTAGAACCCAGGGTCCTCTACTACTAAGCTACATTCCCAGCCCTTTTTAAAATTTTTTATTATTTTTTAAAAAGTATTTATTTATTTAGTACAGGGAATTAAACCCAGGGACACTTAACCACTGAACCACACCTGTAGCCCTTTTTATATTTTATTTAGAGACAGGGTCTTCCTAACTTGCTCAAGGCCTTGCTAAATTGCTGAGGCTGGCTTTGAACTCACAATCCTCCTGCCTCAGCCTCCCTAAATCTCTGGGATTACAGGCTTGTGCCACCAAGCCTGGCCCCCTTTTATTTATTTATATTTTTTATTTTGAGACTGGGTCTCACTAAATTGCTCAGGCCCCAGGCTGGCCTCAAACTGGGAGCTTCCTGTCTCTGCCTTTCAAGATGCTACGAAGGCAGGCATGTACCACCACACTTGGTTTATTAAATACGCTTTTAAAAATAATCAATACCCACATTTCCTTGAATGTGATTAGTGAAGCCATAGCCCTTCAAGAAAGTACTTGGAGAAAAAAAGTGCTCTGTCCTTGTTTTTAATTCCCAGCTTACTTTATCATATTAAAGACTCTCTTGAAGCCCTGCAGTAGTGGTTTCTAATGAATGGTACTACTCCCGGGGGATGGTTTGTAAATTGGTAGGAGTGTTTTTGTTATCTCCTTGATTGGCCCTGGAACTGTGGGTGGACACTACAGTCCCATGAAATTAAGAGTTATCCTTCACCCTCTGGGACTTTTGTTTGTCCTGATAGTCTTATGGCTGTATATAATTAAGATTATTACCTAACTTTGTTTACATATAAACACAGAGTAGTTGAGATTTTATAACAGACACTGAATGTTTATGAATGTAATGATTATATAAACCAAGAGAAGACTGTATTTTGTTTTGCTTTGAACTTTACCAAGAATTATTCACTATTTTCAAAGGGTATAGCACCAGCAATTTCACCAGTTGTACTTGAGTTGCTGACAGAGCATAACCAGGTAGTCTGTGTTTGTAGATGTCAAGTTGGAGATGATTCTTCTTTTTTTTTTATTTTTTATTTCTTACATACATGACAATAGTAGAATGCATTACAATCATAATTATCCATTCACGGCACAATTTTTCATAACTCTGTATATAAAGTATGTTCATGCCAAATTATGCCATTATACATGAGCTCTCTTTTTTTTTTTTGCATTACAATTCTTAATACACCTTTATACCACAATGTATCATATTTCTGTTTGTACATATGGTATGTTGACACCAAATTCACACCTTCATAGTTGTATTTTGTATAATGATGATGGTCTCCTTCCACCATCCATGCTATTCCCCTTCTCCCTCCTTTTCCCTCCCACCCCTATTTCCATTACCACCTGGAGATGATCCTTCATATAGAAAGCAACACCTGACCACTTTTCTATTTTGGTTTAGTTATACTCACGCATCTACATATTGTTGTGGGATTTTTGGAGATTATGTTTATGAAGGACATTCTTATGAATTTTGTTTCAGGATGATAAAGGAGGTGTTAGAAAGATACATGTTTACTGAAAGGATACTTTGGGTCTGTTAGGTCTGTGAACTACTATCCTAAGTAAAGAAATCTGGAAGAATTTTCTTATTCCAGCTAAATTTATTTGATAATAGAACATTTTTGTTTGATGCCTCTTGCCAAGCTTCCTTAAGTGATTTGCTGAGGTTTTCATTTGTCCTTCTAATTTGAGTGTACATTTATAACATCCATCATGTGTATTTTCAAGCTTGTATTAGTTAACAGAGATCAGAGCTGTAACTCAGACAAGACAAAACTACAAGAGGAGCCCAGAGTGGGGAAAGGTGACCCATATCTTATCTGAAGGCAGTGGTGAGCATGTGGGGGAACAGAAGTGAGGTGCAGTGAGACCAGCCTGTAAATGGAGATAAGATCCTACCAGAGGTGG
Source organism: Marmota marmota marmota (assembly GCF_001458135.2). Lineage (NCBI taxonomy): Eukaryota > Metazoa > Chordata > Mammalia > Rodentia > Sciuridae > Marmota > Marmota marmota. Next base: position 20,598,747 of record NW_026000075.1, on the reverse strand, counting down.
CATTGTGTTCTCATATTTTGTGTGCTTGCAAGAGAGGATTTCAAGCAAGACTGGAGACTTAGTAAAAGTATAGCAATGTTTATTAGAAGGAGAAGAAGGGGGAAAAGATACTGTCAAAATAGGGAGAGACAACTCACTTTTTTGTGAGCTCATTTTTATTGGGGTAGGAGGGAACTTTTAACAATAGGATTACATAAGATTTCAGTCATTTTGGTTTGTGTAAAGGTCACAAAGGCCCTCTTTCATCTGGGTCCTGCCTGGATCAGGGTAACCTGTGTTTTTTTTGTTTGTATTTTTTAATCAGAGAAGGAGTTTTTGGACATGTATTCCTCAACTTTGAGGGGGAAGAATAACCTTGGAAATAGTAAGGATTGTAACACATTATTATCTTTTTAGCCCAAAACTGGGTTAGAATGGCCTTTTGTGAGCTGCTTCAAAGAAAGACATGCTGAAGGTTAACAGGTGGGTTCAGTCTGTAGAATTAAGCCTTTAACTCCATGTTCCCACCACTTATGACTCCCTGCATGCAAGCATAGGAAGGTCTGCTTGCTCAAGGTTGAGCCCTATGTACTCTCCATACAAACAGATTAAGGACTTCCCTTACATGTTTCTTGATGCTTTAAAGGAATATCTGGATTTTTTTTAAAAAAGTTTCTGTTGTGATGAATTATTCCTATGGTCATCCATATTGTGATTTTAGACACTTAGAAGCCTGATATAAAGATAGTTTACTTTATATTCCTCTTACCACATGCCAAAGATAAATGCATCATAAAGAAAAAAGAAAGATAGGATGATTTGTTTTGAACATTCCACCAAACATTTTCATAAAGGATATAGTAGGTATTAAGAGGTTAGATGTTTTGAGGGTTAAACAGTCCACTACAGGAATTTGTCACCCAAGAAACTCAGAGAGAAGCACTTGACAAATTATATGTGGAGATGGCTAAACAAAATCAGTGTATTATAAAACTTTTCCTGTTGGCAACACTTGACCAAGATTAGGAAATCACAAGGTTGGGAATCAGCCTTCTTATGCTCCTGCTTTGCTGTGAAACCTGGGAATGTAGTTAACCTCTGTTGATGTCTTACGTACCTCATCAGATTTAATAAACATCGTGACAAATAGGGGTGGGTATCTTAAAGATGGAAATTTATTCATCATCTATGTCACAGTCCTCTCCCATGCTTGAAACCATGGGTAAGTCTGTGCTCAGGCCACAATTGAATGAAAGTAACAGGTCTATAGAATACCAAGAGGAACTAAAATTCAGCCTTCTGAATGACTACTTTAAAAATCCTTGGACTGGGGTGTAGCTCAGTGGTAGACCACTTGCCTAGCATGTATGAGGCCTGAGTTTTATCCCTGGTATTGAGGGAAAGCACTCACTTATCATGGAAATATTCCTGTTTCTCATATTTGAACATGGGAAAGCCCCAAACTCCTCAAACCCTATTGTTTGGCAAAGAAGTAGTATACAGAAACAGCTGTTGTAGACGCAAGGAGGGCATTTCATCACATCTGTAATGATGCAGGCAGATTGGCCGTGAGACTGGGTGAGTTTCCCAGCTCCACCTGGGGCTTGACTCACCCAGTCTGCCTGTGACAACCTGTCTGTGGCATGTTTTCTGTTTTGCTAGATTGCCTCTCACTGGTTGAAAAGATGACTTCTCACTACTGAGACCTGTGTAGGCCTGCATATTGGCTTACTAAATGGAAGCTTTGCCTATTCTGGGGTCTTTCCTCACAATATGCATATTCTGAGTTAAATGCATTTCATACTGATGCTTGTATTAGGAAGCATGAAGTAAGTCAATAACTGGCTTTCTTGTCTTTGTTTTGCTACAGGAGAGAGCTGTTTTATTTGGACTGTATTAAAAATTGACAGTACCTCATTAATATGCATAATTGTTATGTTTTTACCTATCTGTTTAAATTTTTTTTAAAAAGAGGTAATAGTAGTGATTGATTCCAGAAATGCTTTATGCTGCATTTTGGCTATTCCTTCTAGCTGTGCCCCTGCAGTAGTGACTATTAATCACTAATTCTAAACTCACATGAAGAGTATCAAACAATACCTATCACCAGAAATCTCAATGGAATTACCTTTGTCACCACTTCAGACTTTCTGCTTTTCTGAATTGTTACCATAGGGTTGAAGTGTCTAGAAAACTTCCTGGTTCACCTTTTGAGTGATTGACATACCTTTACAGGTATTTTGAGGACACCTTGTAGATAGCTGTAAAGTGGTAAGTTTGTTGACTGGATTCATTCATTCATTCAACACGTTTATTAGGTACCTACTTTATCATGCTCTGTTTTAGCTATTGGAGATAGAGCAGTGAATAAAATAGAAGTTTTCTCTAATTTAACTGAAGAAAATAGTCAAAAACAAAGGAAATGGAGCAATTGGTTATTTGAGCATAAGAAATACATGGAAAAAATTAAGTCAAGGCAGAGGATGTTGGCTGCTACTTTGGGAAAGCAAGTAGGAAAACATCTCAATTACACATATTGTTGTATGGGAAGGCCATACTGAGTGAGAGGAAAGGCTTGATGAAAGGGAAGGAGTGAGCTTGTGTATGTATCATGGAGAAAGATGTGAATCAGAGGGAGCAGTAGATACAGAGGCCCTGAGGGAGGAGGTGCTTAGTGTGTTGAAAACATGTAGTGCATACTTTCTACATTCCAAGCACTGCCATAAAAACTTTACCTCCATTAGCTCATTTAATCCTCCATGCATTCTTCATTACTCATTCACAGATGAAGAAATCGAGGCTGAGACAGGTTGCATAACTTGTAGAACCCAAGCAGACTGACTCAAGTCTACTTAACCTCTCTACTCAGCTGCCTATGTCTAATCCCTTGGAGATGTGGAAGGCATTACTCATTTTATTGCACTGTGACACTTTGCTTTCAGGAGAAAATATTTTTCTGATTTTCACATTGACATGAGTTGTGCTTGTCTTGAGTAGCTGGTTCACTTTCAAACTTATAAACACTGTGATCTGTGACAATGATTACTGATCATGTTTTTTTTTGTTAGCCATTAAATATTTAAAGGCCCAATCATTTTGTTTTCTTTCTTACTTCCTGTTTTTGTATTTTACATACTGTTATAATTACCTTAGATAATTTTGGAAATAAAAGAAAGTACTAAATACTTAGTTTAAGGTTGGGAAGCAAGCTGTTCTGGCTCTAGGAAAATCCACCTTCCAGCTGGCCTGGCAGGACAAGGATTCTCATTTTCTCCATTTCCTCAGCCACAGCTCTTCTCCCTTGCTCATATGTTTCCTTCTGGAGCTGGGGGGAGAAGAGAGAGGTAGGCTTTTTCTTGAAACCCCAGCCCTGGTAACTGTAAGTCCACATGACCATGTAGCACAGTGTTAAGAACATGGATTGAGACCCAACAAACTGTTCATGCCCTGAACACCATTTCCTAGCTGGGGTCCAAGTCCTCAGCTGCTTCTTGTGTTAAATGAAGATCAAAAATAATACGTCCCTCTTGGAGTCATGAAGATTAAGTAGGACAATATTCATACGTAAAGTGAAGCACATAGCTGATGCACATAAACACTACAGAAATCTTAGTTATTGTTACTATTTACCATTCTTAAAAACAAACAAACAAACAAACAAGCAAACAAACAAACACTGGGCTTGGCTGAGATTTGGCCATTCAAATGCCTGTGGGGTCTCTCTGTGGTACTGACCCCTCACACTTTGGCTCCCTATGTGGGTATGGCCTATTGGAAATAATGTTAATAGTAAATAAAGCCAACAGCCAAGGAAAGGCTCCAAATTTCTAAAAGATTCTGTATGATCAGTGATGAGGCTTCACAGAGACATCCTGGAAGAGAACAGGGAGGAGGGAGCTGCTTCAGGCTCTACTTAGGCTTTATCAGCTGATCCCTTTCCCACAATGCTTTGCTTTTCAGTTGCTTGGGAATAGTCAGCTTCTCAGGAGATTTCTCAACTCCTCAACTTCTCAGCATTTCTTTTTTCCTTTCTTTTAGGATTGCTTCAAGTTCTGCAAGAAAAAATGATCCAGCTAAGCTTTTTAAGGTAGCATACAAGTTAGATAACTTTTTTTTTTCACTCTATCAACATGGTAAGTCACTGACCTTCATGGAGAGAGGTGGTGCTGGGAAGCATGTGGGTCCCTGGTTAGCAGCTGGATGGTTCCAGGCTGATGGAACCTTGTTCAAGGCCAGAACTCCTCATCTGCCAAAATGGGCTAATACCTCCTCACAGGGAGGATTGAGGAGCATGATGTGTGGGAAGGCTCCTAGCTTTCAGTGATGTTAATCTGATTCTTGGAAGCCTTTTCTTCAGTTATTTTACTTTCTGCCACATCATTAGGATTGCTGAATTATTCAGGATTTTTATAACTAGTTTGTAGATTAGCAAAGCCCTCTGCTAATGGCTTTCTCTCCTGCTGACTTTTTAAAAATTGCAATAAAACTGCCTATCAGCCTGTCAGTTATGAGAAATAGCAGATGATCCAACATCAATATTGCTGAATGCCTTCATAAAATGGTTTTATAAAAATGACTTTGAAACTACATTTGAAACTTTACTTTTTAAGATGTTTATCTATGGGTGGATTATATCAACTGATAGTTTTATCATTTTTAAGGTTGATTTTTGGTGATCGTGAGATTATCACAAAAATGTGAAGACCAGAATAAAATCATTCATAATCCTACTAACCAGAAATAATCAATAGTAACTTTTAAGTTATTCCCTCTTGATATGTATAGTTCTTTATGGCTTTTTCTATCTGAAAGTATATTATAAGCATTTACTTATATTACATTGAAATTCTTTTCATAATGGATGTACTGGAATCTACATAACCATTTTCCTAATTTAGACATTAAGATTCTTCTAATCTCCACAGGAAATATTTTTTGTAAGCCTTTGTCTGCATTTCTGATCAGTGCCTAAGGATAAATTCCTAAAAGTTAAATTATTGGATCAATCTCATGCATTCATTGCTGTGTAACAAACCACTTTAAAACTTACTGACACTCATTAATATTAAATATTGGCATTTTTAAAACCCTCTACTTATTTACTGGTAGGTAAAATATGAGATCTCATTGTCTTACTTTGAATTTGCTTATTAGTGAACTTGCCTATGCTTGATAGAGTTCATATTTCTATGTGAATTGTCTATTCATTTGGGGGACTAATTTGTTCATGCTAAACGACCTTATAGAATTACATGAGTTATTTATGAATTACTTTAAGAGAATGTGCCATATTTGTTATATACATTCCCTTTCATTTTTGTCTCCTTTTCTCTCATTCATTTTGTGTGTGTTTGCATATTGAGAATTTAAACTCAGAGCCTTGAGCATGCTAAACTTGTTTCTTTTTTTTTTTCTCATTTTTCTTGGTTAAAAATAGAAAACTTTCCTCCTGAGAAAAAAATTGACCCAACTATTTCCTTTTAAATTCACATGATTTTCATAAGAGTTGACTGCCATACATTGGCTCAAAATAATAATATGTATTATATATTGTAATAAACATTCAAGTCAATTTTTTAGTTTCACTCATCTAACACATCAACAGAAATCCAGAAAATAGTATGCTTTATTAATTACCTTCATTTTGCAGAGACTGAACACAAAAGAGTTTATCAGAACAGAGTATAGAAACAAAACTGTCATCATCTTCCATTTTCTTTTTGTACATTAGCTATCTGTTGGGCAAGTCTCAACTTTTCTGAGGCTCAGACTTCTTAACTGTAAAATGAAGCAAACCAGCGACTCAGGAGACTAAGTCAGGAGGATCACAAGTTCAAAGCCAGCCTCAGCAACTTAGTGAGACCCTGTCTTTACATAAAAAGGATGGGGGATGTGGTTCAGTGTTTAAGCACCTCTAGGTCAATACCTGGTACCAAAAATAAAATGAAGGAAAAGCAGGGATGCCGTGGGGTTTCGAGAAGATGTTTGTGAGGGGCCCAGCATGTATTGGTATGAAGTAGGCAACTAAGTTCTTCTAGTGAATCTAGAAAGGGCTTATTTCCAGACTATGAGAGTATGTTGTGGAATGGCCTTCCAGGAAGAGCTTTGGGTAATGCGAGTGCTGTCATCCAGCTCATCTCAGAGTGTCCCTTGCGCACAGGTAGTTATTTCCACAAAATGTATTGCATAATGAAGCAAATTGGGTGCTGTTGTTCCAGGGGCACATTGCTCTGGAACAGTAAGGTCAATGTTAGAGAAAACATTTGTGGGGCTACACTCCTTGAGAATCACCCCCAGGGAGCTTCTCAGAGCAATCTGGTGTCCAATCTTAACATTCTGAGAGTTTCCTGCCATTATTTTGCCTAATATGGCAGTGGATAGTTTTCACAGGACTTTCATGTATTTTGTCTCCTCTTATCTTCACAGCCACCCTAGGAGACCAGCAGTTTTGATACTATTTTGTTTTTCTGCATGAAAAAAGTCAAGGCTTGAATGGTTATGAATTGCCTAAAGTTTCCAAACGATTTAGTGCTGCCACCACCACTGGCTCCTACAGTCTGTCCAGATTTTTTCTATAGGATTGTATGTTTCCTAAATTTCTATGAAGGATGTTTCCACAGATGGCCCTAAGAAAAGGAAGACATGCAAGATCATTTGTTTTGCTTCCTGTCTTGCATTAAAAAGGGGTAGCAGAACTTAGTCGTCACTATGGACTCTGGAGTCATCTGGAAGGATTGTCTACATTAGGATCCTGCCTCCATCACTGATGAGTAGTATGCCCTGAAGTGAGTTCTTTATCCCCTCTGCCTCAGTTTATCATCTATACAATAAGATAATACTAGTAGCTAACTCTTAGAAATGGTGGGGAATTAAATGAGATCATCTATGTAAAGCACTAGCACAAGGCCTGGTACCCAAACACTACCTGTTTAGCCTGTGTCCTTACTTGGTGTGTATTGAGAAACTGAAAAGCTTACCCACCTGCCTTCAAAATGTTCACACTCATGGCCTTTCCATGGGTGGTACTTCAGACACTGGTTTCAGAAGGGCTTTGTCATTAGAGAATGTACTTCCATGGGAGAGGACGTCCTTCTTAGGAGCACCTATCACCATATCCCAGTTTATCAGATTATACAGAACATAAGGCAAGTATTGATAGCTTTGAGATTAAAAAAAAAATCACACACTAACATTGTGGTGCACTCCCTGCCTATCTTATATAATCTTTAGAAATTGGAATCATATTGTATAAAGGCTTTTTGTAATTTGCTTTCTTTTCTTGACATTTGCATTGTCTTTGCATCTTTTTAGTAGTTCTAAAGCACCTGCTTTCATGGTTGCATTAGATTCCATAGGAACTGTCATTTATTACAAATTTGGTATGTGGGATAGTTTTATTTTCCTGTTATAAATAGCACCACAGTAAACGTGCTGTCATACAAACCTTTGAGATATTCTCTGATTATAGCCTTTAGAATGGATTCCTAGAGGTGGAATTACCAAATCAAGAGGGAATATTTGAAAAATATTGCTGAACTGCCTCCTAGAATTTTTTAACAATTTATTACTCCCTCCAACAGTACATCAGTGATTAAATCATTCGCAGCCTTCCGCATTTTCTCTAATCAAAAATTTCCTTCTACTTTTCACTCTAAATATGGTTCTGAATAGAACTTTTGCTTTAGATCTGCCCTACTCAGTTCCAACCATATATTTTATTGTTTTCTAAATGTCCTCCATGGATACTATCTCTAAGACTTACCATTATCTCTGGGAATGGCCTCCTCTTTTCTCATCGGAGTCATGTTATTAATTCAAGTCCCAACTAATCTGCTTGTCTTTCCTGGCTCTCTGCCAGACTACTCCACCCCTGAAATCCCTCACCACTATGCTTCCTCTGTCAGTCATGTGACCCTCATTACACATTGCCTTATTTGTGAATTATCTTTTTATATATACCTGTGTTGTTTCCTGAAGAACTTGTATAGTACAGAATTATGCTTAAAAATTATTTGTATTGTTCACACCATAAACATGGCTTTAATATGTAACTATAATATAATATGTATATTCATGTATAATATATATAATAAAACTCTAATGAGAGATTGTAATGAGACCTTGAATCACCTTTTGGGTAACTAACCCTTTGGATCAAACTCTCTCCATTATTCTAGTCTCTGGTCAAAAACAGGTAACATTTTCAGACTCCTTCTAAACATCCAAGAGGCTTAGACTCCAACGTATTTTAACTTAAACCTCCAGTTAATTATGATTATCTAAGACATGATAGGGATTCTTTCCTACATGGCACTTAAGGTATAGCTGAATTCAATTTTAAATTATAAAATTGTTAAAAGAATAATCTGATAAGTGTCTAGAACCCAGGAATCAAGTCAATATGACAAAGGATGTCTGTACACTGAAATACCAAAAGTAAATATCAGTTTTAAAAGATATTCAACCTGAATGATGTAGGAAATCTAGATGCTGTTAGTGATCAGAAATGATAGCTCTTTCCAGCAATGCTGATATTGAACAAATGTTCAATAAGCTACATTATATAAATAATAAGTAACTATATAATGTAAATATACCACATGAAACTAAAAATTCTGTAATTTCTTTTTTCTTGAGAGAGAGAGAATTTTTTCAATATTTATTTTTTAGGTTTTGGTGGACTCAACATCTTTATTTTATTTTTATGTGGTGCTGAGGATCGAACCCAGCCCTGCGCATGCCAGGCAAGTGCATTACTGCTTGAGCCACAGCCCCAGCCCCAAAATTCTGTAATTTCATGTTGTGTTTAGATATAACAATTGATTCTTCATAACTGGTCTTACATGATCTAATTAACATTCTTGGTGATCTTAGAAGACCAGGTACATGAGGAAGATATTTAAAGTAATTTTTATAATAATTTAGAGTTTAGAGAGCACAGGTTACAGAATCCACCATCCTACCAGATCATGACCACGCTTTCAGATAGGCATTAAATGTATAAATAAATGATTGGAGACTGAGGGAGATGAAAACTTGGTTTAAGTGACACAACCAGAAAGTAGGATCCTGGAGTCTCACAACTGGTTCTGTCCCCTTGTCTTCTGACACTTAGCCCATGCTTCCACTGCATAGTAGGAGTAGGTTTCAGGTTTGGAAGCCTTGCTCTGCTGCAGGGGACTTACACTTGCTGTTCTCTCCAGCTGGATTGTTCCTCTTGTTCTTGTCTCATTCCCTCACTTCCTTTACTTCTCTATGCAATTATTGCTTTGTTTGCGAGTTCCTCCCTGACTAGTACAATACTAATAACCGCCTTCTCAAACACACCAAGAATTTCCTCAGTTCCTTTTTTATTTTTCTTCCTCTTTTTATTTTCCTCAAAGCATTTATTAGTGTCTGATATTTTATATACTAACATACAAGCTCCATAAAGATAGGAAATTTTGTTGTCATCCTGCTATATTCCATACTTAGAGCATTGGCTGGTACCTAGTACGCTCTCAGTAAATATTTATAGAGTTATATGTAAGTCATGAACAAATCCATATGCTTTCAAGCTTGAATTTTCAGCAGTTCAATTGGTGTTTATGGCAGTGTAGTCTGAATTGCCTGATTTTGAACTCTGAATTCTTTATTCACTCATTCATTCATTCATTTACCCTGCCTTGTTTTTCTTCATATTCTTCAATGTCACCTGAAACTTTATACACACACACACACACACACACACACATATGTGTGTGTGTGTATACATGCATACACACATACATTTACTTATTTATCACCTGTTACCCTCTTTCTAATATAAGCTCCAAGAAGGCAGGAATTTTTATCTGTCTATAAAGTGCTCTGTCCTCACATTGAGAACAGTGGTGCCTGGCTTAAAATAAGAGTTTATGAAGTATCTCTTATAAAATAATTAATAAGTATGCAAATTTTTTAAAAATGTTGAACACTTGCTATGTACCTGGCACCATCTTTGTCTTTAGTCTCCTTAGGAAGAAAAACAAATCAACGGAAAATTGCTGTACAGATAAGATTTGCCTTGGGAGGGGGGATGGGGAAGAACACTGCTATAGGGACTTTTAACCCAGCTGTGAAGGGTCAAGGAGAACTTTGCAGGTGGGATTATCTTGAGCCAAGCCTGAAGCATGACAGCATATGCAAAGGCACTGGGATGAGCAAGAACAGGTCCAACTGTTGGAAGGGCAAACATCTAGAGATGATGGGAGACTGGGACACAGGACTGGAGGAAAAAAGGCCAGTGGAAGCTGGAAAGCCAAGGAGCTTGAATGATGTGCTGGGCTGTTGGATTTTTTTCTGAGACTAGTGGAGGATTCTTAGCAGGAATTTGACATGAGCAGATCCGCTTTATCATTCCATGGCTAGCATTTGAGAGAAAGGATAAGGCAGCACAACTCAGTCCTTATATCAGATATACAAAGTCAGCAAATTTTAGGTTTGATATAACTAAGCTTCTCAGTTGGTTAAGCACAGGCATGAAATGAGGCTGTACTCCCCAATTAACCTCCAGTCTGTCTCATGAAGAAATCCAATCACAGGACCAACCTTCAATAAAGGGAAGACGAAAATGCCCTGTGGCTCCATGGAGCCAGCTCTTGGTGAAGGTTGATTGAAATGCTTTCTCTCTGGTGTAAAAACAAAGTAAGTGAAGCTGTGAGAATCTAAACATCTTCATAAGCTAGCAATCCCCACTGTGACTCTAGAAAGTAAATAAGAAGATTAAAAACTCTCCTTTTCCTACTTCAGACATGCATACAATTTTAAATTATATAAATATTACATTTCTATTTGGAGGAGATATTTTTAAAACAATAAGATGTGTAAACAGAAAACAAAAGTAATAAGAGGAATTAACTTTTACAACTCTTCAGTTTCTTGAGACCCTGTGCTAGTTGTATGGGTACAGCCAACCCCATGAGTAGAACAGGGACAGAAACAGTATGGGGCCTGTGCAGGTATGTGGAGCCAGAGAATCTGTATCTCTGAAATAAAACTTCCAGCACAGTGAGAAAAAGCTCTGTGAGCATGTGTCGACTTACTCATCTCTACAGGCAAAAAACACAGTGTTTACTCTATAACTATCATAATCAAGGCTGTGTAGTACTAAGTAGATTCTCACAAATATGGCCAAGTAATTTTTTAAATTGGAGTGAAATTCACATACAATTAAACATTTTAAAGTGAACAATTCAGTCACACTTAATGCGTTCACAGTGTTGTACAATTACCATCTCTATCCAATTCCAAACACTTTCATCACCCCAGGAAGAAATTCTACTTGTTCAGCAGTTGCTTCCCATTTCTCCCATTCCCCTGTTCCTGCTAACCATAAACCTTTGCTCTGTCTCTATGCATTTACCTATTCTGGATATTTATATAAAAGAAATGATACAATATGTCACTTTTTTGTCTGAATTCTTTCACTATGATTTACCCTTTAACATATATTATCTACCTTTTAGCATATATCATTACATTTTTAGCATATATCAATACTTTTTTTTTCCTTTTTATGGTCAAATAATATTGCATGGTATGCATATACCACAATTTGTTTATCCATTCATCTGTCAATGACCATCTGGGTTGCTTCTACCTTTTGGTGGTTGTGAACAGTATTATAAACATATGTATAACTGTATTTTTTTTTGTATCTGTGTTTAATTCTTGTTACTATAGACTGTCCATCTAATTTTTGATAAAGAAGCAAAGCAGTTCAATGGAAAAAAGACAGTCTTTTCAAAAATGGTGCTGGAGCAATGGGGCACCCCCACTCAGAAAAATAAGCCATCCCTTAGCTCTGATACCTCATAACAAAATAAATTTAAAAAATAAACGTGGCTGTATAACCAATGTGATCCTGCAATCTGTACAAGTGGAAAAATAAAATTACGTACCCCATTTGAATCAAATGTATGATATGTCAAGATCATTGTAATGTTTTGAGCAACTAATTAAAAAATTAAAAAAAAAGATCAGAAAAAAATAGATCATAGATTTAAATGTAAGGTGTAAAACTATAAAATCTTCCAGAAGAAAACATGGTGGAAAATCATTTAGAAACAGAGCTAGGTGAAGAATTCTTAGACACAATACCAAAAGCACCATCCATAAAAGGAGAAGTTGATAAATGGGTCTTCATCAAAATTAAAAACTTTTGTGCTACAAAAGACCCTGTTCAAAGCATGAAAAGACAAGCCAAAGACTAAGAGAAAGCATTTGTAAACCACACATTTGACAAAAGTCTTGTATCTAGAATATACAAAGAACTCTCATACTCAACCACAAAAAACAGTGTGCTAAGTGAAGTAAGCCATTCCCCAAAAACCAAAGGCTGCATGTTTTCTCTGATAAGTGGATGCTGATCCATAACAGGGATGGGGGGGGATGGGAAAAATGGAGGAACATTGATTGGGTGAGGGAAGGGTGGGGAGGGTGCCCGGAGGCAGGAAAGATGGTGGAATGAGATGGACACATATGACTGCACATATGGTGTGATGCTATATCATGCACAACCAGAGAAATGAAAAGTTGTGCTGCAATTTTATACAATGAATCAAAATGCATTCTGCTGTCATATATACCTAATTAAATTAATTAATAAAAAAATTCAATTTGGAAAATGGGCAAAATACTTAAACAGATATTTCACAAAAGAGGATATACAGATGGCCAATGTACATGTGAAAAGTTGTTCAGCATCATTAGCCAGTAGGGAAATGGTAATTAAAAAACAGGCCACTATTCTCTTGTCAGATGAGCTATAATCGTGACAATTCTAAGTTCTCTCCAAATGCTGGAGAGAATGCAGAGAAAACAGATTTCTCATATCACTGGGAATGTCAAGTGGCACAGTCACTCTGGAAAGATTGTTTGACAGTTTCTTATAGAACTAATCATATACTCACCATAGTTATCCAACAATTGTACTCTTGGTTGGGCACTTATTCCAGAGAAATGAAAATTTAAGTTCACACAAACATGTATAGATGAATGTTTATAGTAGCTTTATTTGTAATAGCTAAAAACTGGAAGTAGCCAAAGTCTAATGCTTCTACACAAATACCATTCAGTAATAAAGAAGAATGAACTATTGATATATGCAACAACCTGGATGAATCTCAAGGTCAGTATGTGGAGTGAAAAAAAAAACGGGCTCAAAAGATTATATATTGTATAATTCTATTGCGTAACATTCTCAAAATGACAATACTATAGAGACAGAATAGATTAGTGATTGCAAGAAGGCAGTTGGACATGGTGTCATACACCTATAATCCCACATATCAGGGAGATTGAGGCAGGAGGATTTCAAGATTGAGGCCAGCCTGGGCAACTTAATAAAACCGTGTCTCAAAGATAAAACTGAAAAAGGGTTGGGGATGTAGCTCAATAGTGGAGCATTTGCCTAGCACATTACATGGCCCTGGGCTCAATCCCCACTACCATACCTACACCCACACACTAAATAAATTACTTAATAGTCAGAGACAGGCATAGGGATTTGTTGTAAGCATGAGGAGGTTTTTTTTTTCTTTATGGTAATAGAAGAGTACTAAAGAGTACTGAATCTTTATTGTAGTGAAAGCTATATAAATATGTATATGATGCTATGGTTTAGATCTTAAATGTCTCCCAATGATTTAAAGGTTTAGTTCTCAGCGTGGCACTTTGAGAGATGATAAGATTTGGGGTCTAGTGGGAGGTCTTCTTGTCAACAGGGGCATGCCCTGGAAGGGAATTATGGGACCCCAGTTTCTTCCTTGCCCCCGCTTTTTTCTACTTCTCAGCCATGAAGTGAGCAGCTTTGTTCTACTATGTGTTCCCTACCATGATGTGCTGCCTTGACATAGGGCCAAAAGCACCATGAACTAAAACTATAAACCAAAATAAACTTTCTTTTATTTATAAGTTGATTATCTCAGGTATTTTGTTATAGCAACAGAAGGTTGACTAACAAGATAAATCTGCATAGAACTGTATATACACACATATATGAGGGCATATAGAAACCAGTGAAAATTGAATAGTCTTTTGGTATAACATTATGTTGATATCAGTTTCCTTTTTTTATATTGTAATAAGATATTGCCATTAGGGGAAGCTGGACAAAGAATATGATGACTATACACTATTTTGCAACTTCCTACAAATCTATATTTCAGAATAAAAAAATTAAAAAAATAAGTGGTGAGTAAAAATGCTCAAGAAAATACTTACAAATATATGACTTTTATCAATAATTTGAATAAATACAATAATGACTTTGAAAAAATGTGTGATATTAGGCCTTGTTGAGTGTTGTTGTGAGTAAGAAGCAGCTCTTGCTCTTTGGGTGTTTGAGGGTGGTGGGGAAGATAGTTTAATAAATAGAATCAACCACCTGTAATGACTGAGTTCAATAAATTAAGTAATTTCATGCAAAGTGCATAGGAGTTTAGAGGAAGGAGATTTTAAAGTAGCATTAATAACTGGGGAGAAATTTCTTGGAGGAGGTGACCTCTGAAGTGAACTCTGAAAGATGGATTTGATTCTGAAAGTACAAAAGAGTATAAGGAAGTTTTCTATGAACATCTTAGAATTTCTTTTTAGTGAGCATTTTCTTAATCAAACTTCTGCTTTTCCCTAAAGCTTATTCTTTCATGTCTTTAGCCTCTGAAGTTGGCTGTGTTTATATATGGTAAAATGGACCATAGGGACTGGCTTGAAATGTGCTTGTTTTGAAGTTAAAAGAAAGTTTAGAGTCACTTCACAATTCTTCTAAGGGAGGTTCTCTGTGGAATACAGGAGAGTTTTACTTAAAGTCCTGGGTCCTACTGTCATTCTCAGGGAGATACTAAGTTGAAATCATAATACAGTTTGGAATAATGCAAAAATGAGAATATTTCTTCTCAGTATTTTTTTTCCTAGAAAAACCTGAAAAATGAATTGAAATGGAAAACCAGGTACAGCTGATTGTAAATAATATTGCCTCAGGTAGGAACACAACAAACCACTTGCAGTTAATGGAGTCTTGATTCTGAATTTTCTTGCAATTACTTATTGGGTTCCAGTCCAGAGGAACCAAATCAAAGAGAAACTAAGTGCAAGATATAAGTAGACCCCCAACACAGGCGATTCCAACATTTGTTGCAGTGAGCGACTTACATTTTGCTTGGTCCGGCCTTACTTTATCAGCAACTGTTACCCATATGATTAACTAATGACATTTTACTCTATCTTACAGACACTAATTGATACTTTAGGAGAAGACTGAAATGGCCCATAACTATCTGTGGAGACAAGATGTCCTTACTGAGCCAACATTAGATGATACATTCAATTACAGAAGGAATCCCAGACATTTAGCCTAAAGGATCCCTGAAGATTGCCTTATTCAACAACCTCATTTCATAGGTGAGGAAACAGACCAGAAGAAAATGCTCCTTCAGAGAATAAGTTGTTTTCAAGACGTTCATTCATTCATTCATTCATTCATTCATTCATTCATTCATTTGTCTGTCCACTCCTTTGAGAGCCAGACATTGTTCTGACAGAGAACTAGGGATACAGGAACTTGCTCCCAGGGAGCTTACATATGGGTGTGTGTGTGGAGGAGGGACAAGAAAATCAAAAGAAAACAGATTAATTGGCAATTTCATCATAGTGGTAAGTGCTATAAGAAAAAAAGACCAAGGTGGGGAACTCTTTGGGAGGAAGGAAGGCTCATGGAAGATTTTATCCAAGGAGATAATATTTAAGCTAAGGCCTAAATGATAAAAAAAAGAACCATCTGTGTTAAGATTCTGGGGGAAGATTGTCACTGGGGGAGGAAGAGCCAAAGCCCTGAGGCAGGAAGGAGACTGATGGGGTCAGAGTAGAAAACACCCCCATGTATAGGGAGGGAAGTGTGCTGTTAGGTGGAGCTCTCAGCAGGGCTGGGATCCTGCTGGTCTCCAGGGCTGAGGGGAAGCCTTTAAGGCCATTGAAGGTTTAAACAGAGATGAAAGATCTGAATTGTATTTTAAAAAATATTTTGTTTAGTGTGACATGAAATGGTGTGTCGAGAGGCAAAAATAGAAGCAAAGAAGTTAGTTATGAGGCCCCTGTATTCAGGCCATGCAAGAAGGAATTGACCTAGAATAGGGCAAAAGTAAGCAAGAGAAGGGAATGGATTTAGTATGTATTTTGAAGGCAGCACTGCCAGAACTGTGCTTGGACTGGATGTGGGGTAAAGGCAAATGAAAGCATGATCAGAAGGACTGAGGCTTATTGCTGTTTATGTCAGACCATTTCCTGAGATGGGGAAGTCTTAAGAGGAGTAGGTTCAGGAGATCAGAACAAACAAGAGAAGACCATAAATGGAGGCCAAAACAGGCCATAAATGAAGGCCTCCCTCAGCAATTGACAGTTAAGGTGAGATCATTTCAGATAAAGGAAA
>NW_026000075.1:20549885-20580451 GCF_001458135.2 Marmota marmota marmota | reverse complement strand
ACACACATACATATATATCTCCTGATTTTCCCATGGGAGAAGTGAGAAAAAAGGAACCAGGATTTTATACCTGCCAGTTAATTCATCACGTCCATATGACTCTATCTCCTCTGTTCTTCCCTGGCTCTTCATAGCTTTCAGGCCTCAAGATAAATGTCAACTCTGTTTACTGCTCTATTAGAATGGTTCTTCTGTTTTTCTTGATCTCAAAATATCATTTCTAATAAATTATTCTTTACCCTATCCATACTCTCTCAAAATTGTTTCTCTCCAGACTTTTGTATTTACCTAGGTTCCTCTCCTTGTTTTTTTCTTTAGATTACGTTCAGATTTTGCCAAGGACTCATCTCTGTCTGAGCCGTGGCTGTTAATTCAGGGAAACAGACCAGATGAGGGGCAACGGGGAGTGAAGGAAAGACAAACAGACACACGTGGAGAATAAAAGGTGGGGCCAGGTGGTTCAGCTAAACTGATGGAGACTGACTGACCCAAAGCTAGCTCAACACGTTTACTATATGTTTCATCAAAAGGTTATTTGTGGGAAAGTTTCAGCAAAGCAGGCAATATGAAGGACACAGGACTGGTGAGACATTAGGGTCATCTTGTTTTGCTCAGAATCCTCTATCCCTAGGAGTTGGTGTCTGAACTCAATGCCTTGACTGATAACTGCTGTGTGCCTTTGCACTGTAGCCTCCCCTGCCACATCACCATAGCAAGTGTCACCATAGCAACTGGGCCACCTTGACCTGTACCTCTGCACAAGCAGTTCCCAGTGCAACACAGCCACGATATATTCAGAGGTCATAATTCAAATCACTATTCTCCACAAGATTTTGTTTTTCTCCACCTTCTTTTCTCCACAATGGTATTTGGAGGCTCACATGACCTCAAGGAGGCATGGTAGAGTGGCCCAGTTGTTGGAACTGCTCTCTGGCTCCATGGTGATTCTCCTCATCAGTCTACTCAGGCATTGGGGTTCAGGACAATTTGCTGCCCTGCCTCTGGAGAACTCTGTATGTTCTCTGGACTCAGTTGACCTGTAGGTCCTTCCTAGAGATTTCTCCCTTCCTGAGTTTTTTCTGGTGTCACTGTTTTTTCCTGAGGTAAGTGAGAGCCCTTGTACTCTCACTTAAGATTCATACACTAACACGGTAAGACTTTGCCATAGAAACATTATTTTATTACATCCTTTATTAGGCAGGCAGGAACCCCTAGGCGCCTTCCATATCACTTGAGAACCAAGGAAGCTCTGGATAACTAAACCCTGTTACTACCTACCTGTACAGTGCTGCTCATTTTTACTTTGCTGTGGTTCACTTACTGTTTCCACCCACAGGGATCCAACTTGACATGACTACAACCATCTTGGTCATAACCTCCCTCTTGCATACTGGGTGACCATAACAAGCATTCCACACCCTGTATGATAAACAAGGACATGAAGATAGTCAGCTGAGCCTTTCATGTTGGCCACTGATGCCTGGACAATTTCTTAACAGATATTTAATGTATTAATAATTTCCACGAAAGCCCAGGTACATTCTGGTTGGCCATGGCCCAGCTTTGTCTAACTTAGCATATACACCCCTTCTGTCTTGGGGTATGGGAATCTACTTGTCTTGCTACTGTGTGAGACATGTGTCTGTCAGCTTCTAATTAATTGCACTTTATGCAATCCTGAATTTTCTTTTGGCACCTGCCTTTGGCAGCTGGTTTTCCTATATTGTTTTTTTTTTTTATCCTGAATCTATACTGTACATGATGATATTATCCCAGGAAGTAAACCAGAACTGGCAACATTTACTTTTGTCTTGACCCTTGTCCTGCCTGACACCAGCCCCTCTGATCTTATAGGTCTAAGGAATGATCTATAACACATAGACATCTGAAAACTTGTTTTCCCTCCCTCACTTCTTTTCCTGGAAAACTCATGGAGCTGGAAGGGGAAGGTGCCCCTCTTCCTCCTGTTGGTGGTTTTGAAACAAAGTCTACAAATTATTTGATACTCTTTCCCAAAATGGGTGTATTCTATGTCACTTCCCATGACTCTGGGTGGGCGTTTGTGAGTCCTTCATAAAAAGAATATGGCAGAAGCAATGCTTTGTAAGCTGAGGCTACACTAGGAAAGGCTGGGTCACTTCTTCTGGTTCCTCTGAAGTCTCAGGCCATTAGGCCACCACATGAGGAGTCATTTGGAGAGAGAGGAACAGAGACCTAAAAAGCTTATGTCATTGTCTTTTCAAGTATGTCCATCTCAGGTATTGACATGTACTTAGAAGCCCTCAAGATGATTCCAGTCATGGCTGAGACCTTAAGGGACACTCAGAGTGACAGCCTCCTAGCTGAGCCATTCTGCACCCAGATTTATGAGCAAAATAAATGCTTGCTCTTGTTTTTGTCAGTGTTTTAGGGTGATTTGTTAATAAATGACTTGAACACAGATTTGTCCTCACATTCTTACTACTGGTGTGTCCTGTGTTCAGTTATCACCCTACTATATAGATCATTATTAAACCTCTAAGAAGGGTGACCAACACCCTGATTTGCCTGGGAGTTCTTGGAGTATGGGACTTACAGTGGTGAAACTGGGAGAGTCTTGGGAAAATTGAGATAAATTGGTCATCTACCTCCAAGATTTGCTTTTTCTATAAAAAGATGGTTGAAAGAAGTCAGAGATTTTAGAATTATTGCTTCACTCTGAAGTTTAAAAAGAGGCATCCTTGAGCAAGGAGTCTGGCTCTTTTTTTTTTGATACTAGGGATTGAACTCAGGGGCACTTGACCATTAAGCCACACCCCCCAGCCCTATTTTGTATTTTATTTAGAGATAGGGTCTCACTGAGTTGCTTAGCACCTTGCTTTTGCCCAGGATGGCTTTTGAACTTGTGGTCCTCTTGTCTCAGCCTCCCGAGCCCCTGGGATTACAGGTGTGCACCACAACACCTGGCAAGGCTATCTCTTTATTTTAGGTGATATCTTCCCTTCTAAAGGGATGGATGCTATAGTCTATGAATAGGCCACCATGAGGCAAAGAATGTTATAGGACATTAAAATATTTCAAAAATATTTCATAACATACAGATGGGGAAATTTGATCCAGAAAGGGTCACTGACTTGCCCAAGAACATATAGAAATGAGGCCATGATTTGGGATGAAGATTTTAGAACCTCTATCCAGGACTCTTTACTTCCCTATATGTCATTTCCAGTCTTTACCAATATTTACCATGTGCATATAGACCCATGGAGAGACATTTTTGCTAATGGATAGTTTACCATCTTCCCCTGTAGGCATCACAGATTATGACTAAAATCTAATCTCAACTCTGACTGGTCAAACCAAGAACGGGATAATACATCTTGCTTAAAATACAACTCCAAAACAAAATGCAAGTCTATTTTGAAATGGACTGTTTGCAATTTTGTTATAAATGTAGGTTCCGGTGTTGCATCCTAGAAGCCCACTTAACTTTTGGGTGCAGATTTTAGGGCTCTTCAGAGAACTGAAGAACAAGGAGGCTTTAATGAGCAGCAGGGCTGGTATAACTTGGTATGGACAAATGAGCCTTCCTGAGTGTGTCTCCTGGCAAAGACTCACCCTCCCCCCAGGCTTTGGCTAATGAATGGGAGGTTGGGAACTGGGTGAGTGAGAGGGATGGTGGAGGAGAAATTTATTATGAAGTCTGATTTGGCAGGAAACTCTTCTACTACCTGCTTGCATCACCTCTGTTCAGAAAGTGGATATAGTATGTTTCAGTGCAGGCTATGTGTACCTAACAACTAAAATAGAGCATTTATCAAAGAAGGCAAACTGCTCACTGATGTAACTCCAGTGCCCTGGCTATCCAAAAGCCAGGCCCATCCTTTCCAAGGGAGCCAGAAGGAAACTGTCTGACCAACACAGCCAATATGGTGATGGATCCATTAGTCACACCCTGATTAGATTCAGCTGACAAGTGAGCAGTCCTGGAGTTGCATTTTCTATTGTGATTTCAAGAACAGTCCCTACAATTTTGCATGACAGTAGGACTCATCCATGGAAAACTTTTTAAATAAAAGGTTAAAAAAATAATAATGAGCTAAAGCTTTGTGGGGTAGAACTTTTAAACTTGGCTTTTCTTTTGTTTCCTCCTTCCCTTTCACTTTAGAAGATAAAGTCTAATTTTACTTCCATGTAGAAATATGGTTGGGAGAAAAGCAGACTATCTTCCTGGTTTTGGTAGCCTAGGTGGGGAGGGCATGGCCTAGAAAGTACATAAACAACATATTGGCTCGAAAACCAAAAGCAAAAAAGATTTCTCTGAGAAAAGAGAAAGATTTCCCAGGGCTAGAAGGAGGGAACATGAGAACAGAGTTCCAAGGTCTCACAGCAGAGAAACATACCCTGAATCTTTCAATACTCCTTCAAATCCTTCAACACCAGTCACTGCTCTCAGAGAAATGAACAAATAGACAAAGAGTATTGTCTTTGTGGAGTTTACATTTTTAATGAGTATTAAAACATGATTTTTATATGCAGACACAATTCTAAATTCTTGACATCTATTTTCTTCTCATATCGACCCCTTGAGAGATAATATGTCTCCAGCTTAAAAATGAAGAAAATATGACATAAATAGTTTACATATTTTTCTCATCTCACAGTTAGTAAGATAAGCTGACTGCATTTCACTTAACTATGGTACACTGTTGCTTAATTCCTAGGCAGGGACCTGGTAAGGAAGTAAGACTCCCCAGATACATGAGGGTAGTGGAAAGATCCTGAAGTTCTAGAGGCCTCTATCTGGGATGATGGCTGTCACAGCTGTCTACCCATGATGTTTTGCACTGCCTGAGATTCTGGAACCATTGACTCAAACAGAGGGACAGAGGACCCAGAGGCCCTGGGCTGTGTTTCCTCCCCGCCCAACAGGATAGAAGCTCACAATAGAAATAAGCTGTTAAAAGAATAAACATCATAACATACAAAGAATTTTAAAATAATGAAGAGATAAAATATTTTTTGCAGCTCTAACTTTTTTGGGGGATAAGATCCAGCTGCAGAGAGGGCTATAAATGGCTAATGGGAGGAGTTAAAAATCCTATTCTCCCTCTTACCTTTCTCCCCCTAGATCATTGTAAAGGAGGACCTAGGATTTCAAGTTTGATATAGATAAAAGTTTAATCATGACAGAATGTTCATCCATTTTTGCAAAACATTGAGTTATTAGAATTCTATGTGGTCAACTCTGTGTGACTACCAACATTCTATTTAAAAAATAAGTGCACAATGTGCAAATATAATGACTCTGTAATTAGTACAGATTACATGGTTGCCTAACTAAACACCAGAATCGATAGTAGAGTGTAAATTCTGTACCTAGAGTTGGTGCCCTCAATTACCTTCTCCGGGAGAAGAATTTCAAATCTGCCCTACTTGTTATAATACAATCATGAAACTCAATAGTTGCATAATAAGTTCCCATCCATACAGGTGAAGGTTTGTTCAATTTCTTTCTGTTAAGAAGAAAAGAAAAAGAAAAAAAATTAAAAGTCACTAGTAATTCAGTGGCTTTTAAAGCCACCTTTTCTAAGGTGCCAGTCAGTTTTCCTTGAATCACTTTTGAAAATTCATCCAGGTGCTCTAAACTCTTATTTTTTTTTTATCAAGTGGATTACCACAAACAACATATTCTGAGTCAGTTTGTCTTCTTATTTTAAAAATTGTTCTCTCTGGACTGTGATTGAATAGCATGCTTTCTTTTTTTCTTAAGGTCTTAAGAACATCTTGATATAACTGCTTTTTGAAAACACTAATTGCTATGTTTTGAATTTTCCCTTACTGTGAGAATCCAAGTATTTTGTTTCTCCTCGAATTTATGGGTAGACAGATTGGTTTCTTTAAAGGCAAACAGTGTGAACCTATGGTAAGTAACCTAAGTAACCTTCACTTACTACTCATCCACTGAAAACTCAGGTCCTGGAAACTAGGCTTTCTTCTCTCAGCGCTCATGCCACCCTGGATCAGTGCTTTTCAATTTCTTTATTTCCTGTTCACCTTTTAGCACAAGTGCTGAGTGGATGCCCTGCTCTTCCTCACACGTGCCTACACAGAAACCCACACTCTCTGCGTCATCTCATCTCTGCCCACTGAATGAGCCTAAGGCATACAGTGGTTCCCAGAGGTAGAACAAAGAACTCATATTAATCCCTCATTGTTGCTTTAATACATTTCCACACACTTAGTGACTTAACACCATATAAACTTGGTCTTTTACAGTTCTGAAAGTCAGAAGTCCAAAATGAGTTTCACTGGAATAAATATTATCATGACTGGTTCTTTCTGAAGGCTCTGTGAGAAGAATACGTTTCCTCACCTCTTTAATTTTCTAGTGGTGGCTTATATTTATTGGCTAGTGGCCACTTCCTTCATCTTTAAAACACATCATTCCCAATCTCTGCTTCTGACATCGTGTTGCCCCTCTCTAACTCTGAGTCTTCTGAGTCCGTCTTATAATGACTATTGTGAGTACATTGTGCCCACCTGGATAAGCTAGAATCATCCCAGTTCAAGGTTCTTGATTTCATCATATCTACAAAGTCCTTTTTGCCATGTAAGGAAATATATTCACAGGTCCTGGGATTAGGAGGTGGATATATTTGGGGAACCGTGAAAGTCAAGAGTGAGCCTGGAAAACTAGAAATCCCTTTGCACTTCCAAGGCAAACTGTCTTAGGCAGTTTGGGCTGTTCTAACAAAATACCTTGGACTGGGTAATCTACAGAAATGTATTGCTCGCAAGTCTGGAGACTGGAAAATGGAAGATCAAGATGCCAGTAGATGTGGTGTCTGGTGAGAGCCTTTTCCTCATAGTGCCATCATTGCACTGTGTCCTCACATGGTAAAAGAGGCCAATGTGATCATTCAAGCCTTTTATTTTTCTTTCTTTCTTTTTTTTTTAAATATTTCTAGTTGTGGGTGGACACAATACCTTTATTTGTTTTTATGCGGTGCTGAGGATCGAACCCAGTGCCTAATGCATGCTAGGCAAGTGCTGTACCACTGAGCCACAATCCCGGTCAGTCAAACCTTTTTTTGTTGTTTTTTAAATAAGGGCACTAATCCTGTTATGGGCAAGAGCCCTCATTAGCTAATCACTTCTCCAAAGCCCAATCTCTTAATGGGAATACATTAGGGATTAGATATCAACAGTTGAATTTTGGAGACACACAAACATTCAGAACACAGGGCTGGGGATGTTCAGCAGGCTTCGCTCAGTGAAAACACTGCTCTGTGTTCTGCATCTTCAGCAGCTCTCTTGTCCATGGTGAAGTAATGATAGCCCAATGGACTGGCCTTCTTGGCTTCCCTTCAGAATTGAGCAATGCTGCTTCTAGCTCCTTTCTCAGTGTGGGTTCACATTCACCCTTCCCAAGGGAAGGGCTGTGGCTGGATGAGTTTGTCACCATCCATCATGAAGGCTCCTCACAGGGCACTGCTGAGTTCTTTTGATCAAATTCCCCCAAGGCAAATTGATTCAAATGTCACTTAGTGATACAATCTTCAAAGAACAGGCTGTGTAAACTATTCTAGAATAAGATAGCATGTCCTATGTTTTATATTTTATGTCATCCAGAATATGTTCTTATTCTTGATGTATATATCTAGCCATTTCAAATTTAATGAATTTTGGAACTTGAAATATGTTGGGGACCGCAAATCAAGTCAAGATGGCGCCTGGCAGTGTGCCAGGAGGAGTGGTTTGTGAGGCAACGACGCCACCAAGCCATTAAGATGATGAGGATTCCTTATTGGCTGATTGCTGTATCTAGATGATGCTAATTGAGTCAAGCTGTGTGTAATCAGTTAGGTATATATACCTCTGCTGTTCCGCAATAAGGAGGCTCCCGCTACCTTGGGTGCCCGCTATCTTGAGTTCCCGCTCAGTTCCCACTGAGTTTCCCCGCAATAAAGCAGTTCCCACTTCAACCTTCAAGTTGCTTGTCACCTCCAGGTTATTTTGCCCAGCCAGACTGAGGCAGAAATAGCCTGAATATAATATCACTCCTGTAAGAGGAAACAAAGTTTTATACAAATTGAGGGTGTTCTGGGTATCTGTGCATGGAGACCCTGTGTGCTACTCCGGACTCCAGCAAGGGTTCCTACAATATCCAGTGCAGGTTGCCATCACTGAACTTAATTTGTGCCATGGTCATCATTTATATATCAGTCTATCCCACTGAATGAAGCATTCTTTAGGCCATTTTAATAGCTTGCTCTCTGAGGCCTTGCAAGTCCTTTGCAAATATTTGTTAAATAGATTCATTTATTGAAGGGGGAACTAAGGTGGTTTATTTTTTCACAGGATGAAAACTTTGTACTAGTTTTTTTTGTTGTTGTTGTTCTTCTTTTCCCGAGTGTGCCAGAAAATTTCAAACCAAAATTTTATGCTCTGTGACAATAACTATTTTATCCCAATTCTAAAAGATTTTTGACCTCTGTTTTTATTTTCTTTTCATTAACCTGACTCTATTTTCATTATAAATGATTTCAAATGCTTTTTGGAACTACAAATGATATAAATTATAAATAAATATACTTGGCAAATTTTGACTCATCTTTGATTTATGTTGAAGGAAGATCCACTCAATGCCTTTTATCATAGTGCATCTAATCACCATGATGGCAGCATTAAGAAAAAGGAGCAATTGCAATCAGATAAACATGGGTATGCGGTACACATTATGCTTTTGAATAGAAAAGGCAAATAGAGATTATTCAAAGAGTTGACTGCTTATGTATAAACCATAAACAAATAACATTTACATGGGGACAGTTACTGAAGCTGACTTGATTGGTATAAAGGAGTGGGAAGAACCATATGTTGTGTTGGAAAAAGTCATTTTATTCTTAGTTATTATATGTTGCTTTTTCTTGCTTTTTTTTAATACTTCAGAGAAAGATAAAAAGACATTGAAAATCCAAAGAATTTCTCAAAGGAAAAAGAATATTATAAGCCTGGTGAAAAAGCAACACAGTAGTACAATTATGAGGAAGGCAGATGTAAGATATAGTAGCAAGGTCAGAAAGCGGAGTCTGAAGGGCATGCCTTTATCACCACTAGAGAAAAACAGTATTAGATCTGAGATTGGGAATGGTTGCCTTGGATAGCTGCAGTGACATAAATAATTAGGAATATTATTTTGTGAAGTGAGGAGGATATTCTCTGTCAAATTTCTCTTGCTTTTGCTATAGGCTTAATAAAGGCTGAAGGCTAAAATGAAAAGGGAAAACAGGAAACAACAGGAGAGAAAAGAAAAATCAAACTTCCTGATAATGAGGCAGAGCTTTATTTATTGAGGTCTTACTTTGGAACACTTGAGAAAATAAGAAGTTGCAGCATTTTCTTGAGTTACGAAGGCCCAAGTTACTTAGGAAGCACACAGCACTTCCTACATGAAAACAAGCAAATGAAAGAACAAGCAAAAGATATGGCCTTGTCACTGCTGAGTCAACAATGGCCCTTTCTGGTAACCAGAAACATCTCGGTTGGTTGTTATTTCATCTCCATCGTATAAACTTTACTGACAAAGATTTTTTAACATTTAATAACTAATTGGAAAGAACTTACAAATGGTAAGAGAAGTTGACTCTTAGAAAAGAAATCCTCTGTTAGAATGAAAAAATGTCATTATTTAATAATTTTTGTCAGAGTTGAGGGCAGTATCCTGTTGATGGAAAGTGGAAAGAAACACACTGGGGAAATGCTGTGATTTGTCATGGAGGAGAAGGCTGATGGGCAGGGGCTGGGTAGGCTGTGGTAAGGACACTCATTTTAACAGCTGCTCTTAGAGGTCACAAAAAAATTTTGCCTTCACCACATTCAAAACTTCCTAAGTTCATTATTAAGATTTAATCATGAGACATTTCACATAAAATACCCATTTCCTATTTCTCTGGAAAAATTGATATTCTATTATAATAATTATCAACTGCTCAATTGGGGCAGTTGGGACAGAGCTAATTCACCATTGTTTCTGCCCTTACTGCACACCCCTATTTTCTTTAGATGTAGAAACTAAGTGCCAATTACCATCCTTCAATGTGATCACAAAGCGGTTTGCCTTCTGGTAGAATTAATCAGATATTGGAATATTTTGTACATCTTTTTATTTTTTTTGCCTCTATTAAAGGTGTATTGAAGATACTTGAAGATGCCACATGGCTCAAGAGCAGTGGGAGAACATGTGTTTAATTGTGGAAGTGAAGAGTATCCTAGGGATTAATATGCACGTAAGACACATCTGTACCAAAATTACCTGTTTCACTCATTTACATCTTGAAGACTTTTAAGTTTAAGATCTCCAGTTTATTTTTTGTAACTGTCATGTCAAAAGTGTACACAGATCATCCTCAAGGTTACAATAATATTTTCTACCCTAAGAGACAGATCTTTTTTCAGTGAAACTCTGTGCTTTTTATGATGGCAATGTGCCCAGATCCAGGTCTATGCCAAAAATTTTAAGTATTATTTCTCAGCTTCCCTTATTTCTGGCCATGTAATCTAGTTCTGACCAATAAGATGTAGGCAGATCATGCTGATAACTAGAGGAATTTTAAAATTTTTCTGTAGAAGGAGGCATGCTGCTCATTTGGACCTAGACCATTTCCCTTTTCCTGACTCAGAGTGGACAAGTTATCTAGTAAAGCAAAACCCATTTTGTACACATGAGAAGAGAGCAACAAGGGCAAAAGTCAAATTGTGAAGGATCCTGAACAGAAGATACAGAAAGGGTCTGGACCCTTAGGTGCATTTGTGTATCTAAACAAATTGCCAGTAACTACCTACCTTTAGTTATATGAGAAAAATAAACCCTCTTTTTGTTTAAGTCATGATCCATCAGCTTTTTTGATGCTTCCAGCTAAAAGCCTCCCCAATAAGTTCCTCTTCCCTCCCCTCCACTCATACATGCAGGGCTTCCATCTATTTCAGTACTCCTTACAACTACAAATTATGCTAAGATTCTAATTCAGTTCATGTTGGACAATATGTGCAAGGCATTGTGCTAAGAGTGTAGTGAGGGTCCTATAAACATAAGCAAGGCCAATTTTTTTGTCTTTAAGTTACTTGTTATGGAGATGGAAAAATCAGCTTCACATGCATACAATCACAACACAAAGCAGAATGAAGACAATGTCATGGAGGAAGTGCAAATTGTCCTGGGGCCTTCTAAGGGTGGTGATGTAAATGCCATTATGCCTACTTCTTGGCTGGAGTCCTCCGGAGAGATTTCCTGGAGAGGTTGATACTTGAGAGGAGTCTTGAATGCTAGAAAGAGGGCCTGGCAGGAGGAAAGACAGGGGGAAAAATATGTAGGGCAGCATGGGTTCAACTCCTTGGTTAGGTGCGCCAGACCTACTGGCCTCTCATTCTTCTAGTGAGCCAAACCCATCCCAGACTGTGCACCCTTGCACGTGCTCCTCTGGCAGCAGTGTGGGTGGGTCTCCCTCCTTCTCCAGGCTGTCAGCCATCCTGGGAATACAGTTTCCTTAGAGAGGATATCTTGCCAACTCAAGTCAGTTCCACCTGTGATTGCCTGGCTCCCACTAGATTCTTTGTCTTTAAAAAATTCAGATGCTCACAAATATTCAGCAACTGTAGACACCCACTGAAGACCTGCTGTTATGTATTCCAGGCACTGGGCTAGCACAAGAGCTAAGTGGTGAATAAAAATGTCAAGTGCCTTACCTATATATTCAGATGTGGGGACAGATGATAAACAAGTAAAGTTGTTTCCTAGTGTGTTGAATTCTTGGAAGGAAATAACGGTAATTGTACAGAAAAAACAT
Source organism: Marmota marmota marmota (assembly GCF_001458135.2). Classification (NCBI taxonomy): domain Eukaryota; kingdom Metazoa; phylum Chordata; class Mammalia; order Rodentia; family Sciuridae; genus Marmota; species Marmota marmota. The sequence continues at coordinate 20,568,623 of NW_026000075.1, read as the reverse complement.
GGGGATAAGCAAGAGAGGAAAAACTGAAATAATACCAACTTCAGAGGCCTTTGTGAAGAGAAGAATGATAATATATGTAAAGAGCTAAATAGAAGGAATGGCATATATTTAGCACTCAAAATTAGTAATTATAAATTTGTGAGTGTTTCTAAGTAAACTTTTTATTGAAATACAGATAAGCAAAGAGTACAAATCAAAGGTGTGTGGCTTGATGATTTAGTGAGTGTGTGTGGGTACGTGTGCGTGCTCATGTGCATGTGGATGGTGCGGGGAGTAAAACTCCAGCTCGACCGCAGCCCTTGATGAATTTTTATACAAGAAATGCTCACATGTGACCAACACCCAGAATAAAAACACAATATTACTAGGACCCACAAAGCCCCATCCTGCTTCCAACCCTCAAGAATAACTATTATTTTGACTTTTAACAGCACAGAATAACTTTGCTCATGTTTTGAACATCACAGAAATGAAATCATAAGGTATATATTCCTCTGCATTTGAGATTTTTTTCTCTCTTGAAAAACAATGTATTTAGCAGTCTGGGAATTTTAGTGCATGTGTAGATTTTGTTGAAAGAACTGATATTCATAGAAATAGTTTTGTATCTGTTTTAAATATATAGATTTTATCAGTTAATTGAAATATGAAGTATTGATTTTATTATTAGAAACTTTAATTCTTTTAAGTTCTAACAAACTTAATTTCTTCATAAATGATTGTTTAACTGGACAAAGTATCAAATATAAACAATAGTGTAGCAAGAAAACAAATGAGCACACATAATTATTTAATCTGTGGCAATAGTCCAGACTCTTTTTAAAGATTTTTGAATACATAAAGAATCAGAAAATGTTGTTGGAAGATGTTGCAAAATTCAAGGGCATTTGATACTAATTGGTCACTATTAATATTCCTTTCTTCATCAGTAGTGTAGACCCTTGCTGTTTCCCACCTGTTCATTAGGTTTATTATGTGAACCATATTGCAGGAGCATGTGGTCATGGAATACCAACATCTGTCATAGACTGCTTTAGTGAGACACAGGACTTCAATGTTTATTTCATTTACTACTTTAGGCTTTTCCTTTTTTAAAATTCTAAGATGGATTAAACTTTCCTTCTGTTGTTTTTTATTTCAGGAGGAATGGATGAGCCCCAAGGTAGCAAGTAGTGCACATGGTTCCTTGGAACGGCACTAACTAAGGAAAGGCTATGGGAGCCCTTCTGACACCATCTTCCAGGGCCAAGAGTGCTTAGGATCCTCCAGTTGTGCCCTCCCCTGCCAGACCCATAGCTCTTAGGAGACACTGCTGCCTCTGTACTTGCATTTGCAGTCTCCGTCTTAACCAGCCGGGCTGTGCTGTTGCCTGTTTGTGATTTGTTCACTTTCTTTTTTTTAATTTTTTTATTTTTTTTATTATTCTTTTTTTTTTATTGGTGATTTGTTCACTTTCATTGCTATATTTCATTTCATTGTGCAAACTGGCCATGATTTACTTATCCATTTTTGCTGTTGATGGATTTCCCTTCTAACATCTGTCTTTTCACTAGACTGTGGCTTCACAGGGTGTTTGTGAGGTTTTGTTGGATGAATGGTTATTGAGAAGGTGATGTAAAAGTGTGAGATGGAAGACAGTGGTGGGAAAATGACTGTGTACATATTGTGGAGAAAAATAAAAGCTTGGCAAGATGTGAGCACTTATTACACAATGAGGCTTCAGAGCAAATTAAGGAGCCAGACTATCTGGGTTTCACTGCTAGGGCTACCATTTATTAGCTATATAACCTGGAAATTTTTACCTAATATCTCTGTGCCCCAGTTTCCTTATCTCAAAAATGGATATCATATGGGGATTGTGGTGATTAAATGAATTCATATTTATAAATTACTTGGACCAGTGCCCAGCACATAGTAAGCTCTACAGCAGTGATTGTTGAATAAAATGTGTATCTGCCATAAGATTTTGAACACAAATGTGCATATTTAGGGATGAATGAGGGGTTGTAATAAAGGAAGTTCCAGGGGTCTAGCTGGGGCTACTGTTGGGTGGCTGTCCTCAATGACCCAAGGAGCATTTCCTATACAGTTACTAGTGAGCAACTCATGAGCATGAGAACATTACATTTTCAAAGATCTCACCCTTCCTTTGCAGACAAGTTTTGAGTGGCTAGTTTGGATTTATAATCTGTGATTAGAAATCTTTTATAACTATCAGTGAATGAACTACAGTTATCATTGTGGTGAAATTTTAGACCAGCAGGAAAGGGCTCTACCTGCCCAATCTCTCTGAAATGGCACCAGTTAACATTCTCCCTATATTGCCAAAGCAGAAGGCTGATCTATTGAGATTTGCAGGAATTTCCACTGGAGGTTTCCTGCAGTGAAGCTGTCTGTAGTGCTGGGTTTTATCTTACTGGAGTCATCCTATGGAACAATGAGCCATAGAAGTCTAGGAAGAAACAGATGCTGCATTCCAACTGGATAATCCGAAGAGTTTAAGGAAAGGACCATTAACCGAGTAAAGAAAAGCAACGAAGTGTTGTTTTGTTGTTTTTGAAGGCAGCAACCTGGGGAGGCCTGATCACACCGCAACTAAAGGGACAGGATGGAGGGCTTTCCACAACCCAGCGAGGACTGAGAACCAAAGCTGTGGGGTTTAGAAAAAGGTCATCCAAACAATTTCTTTGGCCAGGAGGATGAATACCTGACTTTACTCTCACTCCATCTTCCAGTCTCTCTCCTACCAGCTCACCCAATGGCAAAACCTGTCTGGAAAGATGGAGGCACAGAAGTCGGTTGATACAGTTTACAAGGAACACAGCATGTGGAGAAGGGGCAGGCATGGATCTGAGTGGCAAATGACAATGTGTAGCAAACAGAGAACTATGACATAGCCCAGGCAGCCCATTGGCTATTTCCACAGCAAATTAAATCTCATAAACTGCTGTAATTAATAGTAATATCACTACTCTCTTTTAGATGAGAAACCAATCCTTGGAGAAGTTATTTATTTGCTCAAGTTCTCACACATAGCTCATAAGAAGCACCAGTATCAGTTCAGTCTCAGGTTTCCAGAAGTCTGCCTTTTTAACCACTTGAGGAATCTGATTTTTAAAATTTATGTGATCACTTTATATTTTACACAATTAGATGAATGTACTTGCATAAAACTGAAAACATTATGGAGTAAAAAGTTCAAGTCAGCCCTTTCTACCTCCAAACTACTTTCTTCTTCAGAAGTTACCATTGTTAAGGGTAGAGTGAGACTCTTTGTAGACCCTTTCCTGCCCTTTGCATTTACAAACTTACACATATGCAAGCACATATATTGCTATTCTTGCAGAAAAGGAAAATTGAGGCTTGGAAAAGTTGAGACTTTGCCCAATATTTTCTCCTGGACAGTCACCACAGTGTTGTAGTGCAGGACCCACCCACTCAGCCCAACTCAGATAAGTAACTGCAAGAGGTGGCAGCAGAGCCAAAAGTGGTAGCCAGGACCTGGAGAGGGTGTTGGGTCTTGGAGGCTGCAGGTTCTTTGCAAAATCTCAAGGAAGGATGTGGAGAGAGTTGAATCGACTGACAAGCAATGAATTTATTGGGGGGAAATGAGAGAGATAGTAAGTGTACAATACAGACTACAGAGTGGCCTGGACCTCCTCCAGAGCTGAAGTTTTTAAGGGGTTTGAAACTAGCAGAATTTGGAGCCCCTCAACATCCTCTCTGCAGGCCACACCGCAGCTCTGAAATTGAGAAACTGCAGATATAGGCTCCTTTTGGGTGTGATAAGGATTGTTCCCTGGATTGGGAAGGGGCCCAACCTGTGAAATTCCAGGAATTTGAGTCCAGGAATCTTTGGTCAGTATAAAGGTCATGCATTTCTCCTGCAGATAACAGGTTGTTGGCTAAAAATGTAGCATATTCTATTTACTTAAGACAAGACAGGACTGCAGCTAAAAGAATTTTAAAAGAAAGAATATGGGGATCAGCACACATAGGCCCAGACATTATTTCTTAACCTCCTGTTCCCATCACTCAGGTCTGTTTCTACCAATAGGGTCATTTTGTTTATTATTTTTTTTTTAACTTTTCACTTTGGACCATTTTCTTTCACTTTGGACGCCTCCCTCATCTAGTAAATTGAATTGTTTTATTATACTGTGGCTTAAATACATACAAATACGTAATTAGGCATAAAACTTCCTTATGCCTTTAGGTGCTACACAATCATAAAACCAAATAAATTGAGGATCAACAAAATTTTCTCTCTTCTTTTTTTTTTAAATGCTGAACACCAAGGATCACTTAACCACTGAGCCACATCCTCAGCCCTTTTTATTTTATTTTTTTATTTTGAGAGAGTATCTCACTAAGTTGCTTACGGCCTTGCTAAATTGCTGAGATTGGGCTTGAATTTGTGATCCTCCTACCTCAGCCTCCCGTGTTGCTGGGATTACAGGTGTGTGCCACCTCATCTGGCTCATTTTTTTCTTTTTAAGTAATAAACCACATACTCTCTCTTGAATCTATGATCCATCAGTATAATAAATCGTAAATGCACATACAGGACTGAAAAGTTTTAAAAAGACCACGCAATAACAATATTTTCCATGTATCTCATATGTTCTGGTAATGAACTTTTGTATGCTGATTAGGACAGAGGTGGATATATACAATGTTCCACATGTTTCCTGGATGGTACTGCCAGGCCACTATATCTGAATTATCATATAAAATATGATGACTCAGTTCTTTCACAAATTTCTCCTTCCAAGTATTGTTCAGCGTTTGTTTGTATAGTTTGAGATAAATTAATTTAACTTTCAGATGACCTATGTGCTCATTCCCATGCTAGGTCTGCCTCAACTCTTTCCTCATTAGCCTGCTCAAGCTGAGTGTATTGCTGTATATGCCATTTTCATGAGACCATGTTTAAACCTCTCAGTTTATTCAGTAACTCAAGAAACTAGTTTTAGACCATGAAAATGTCTTTCAATTCTATCATTGCACATCTCAATATTTGTCATTTATAATAGTTAAAATAAGTTACTTAAATACAATAGCACATATGGAATGTTAAGCGTATGTCAACTCAAGTGCATCTGCTAGCACATAGAAGTCAAATACTGTCCTTTCAAATGTCAGTTGATTATAATCTGATTACTAACAGCAGTGCAAAAATGCAGGCACAGGAATTAGTGATGTTTTGTCAGTATTATCCAGATTGGCCAAGAATATGTCTGTTGTTTCTTTTAAAAAGTATCAATCAGATACGAATGAAATAGTAAGATAATCTTTCAAGATTTTTAAGGTATTTGAGATCTTACCTCCCTCTCTGACACACACCTGCCATACATCTCTGGATAAAAAGCACTTTTCCCAGTTTGAGGACCATTGTGTTCCAGCTCCGTCCTACTTTTCCACACAGGGAACAAAGACAATCTGGATTGGGACTGGGTGGAGGAAAGAGTCCTGTTATCCACCTCTTGACGGATCTTTCATCTACTGCTGGCAAGGAATTTGGTGTTAAGCATGGGATCCATGGTCTGTATGTGTCCAGAGCTCTTCACCAACCACATCAGGGAGATGTTTCTCTCTAACTAAATTCTTTCTGGGGCTTTCCAATCTCCACTTGATTAATACCGACCTTCCAGATTACCTTTCCCCTAGTTCATACTGTGGCTTGAGGCCCTTTTTTTCCTGTTGCAAGATAAAGCTTGCTATAAAAGATAAATGAGAAAGCCATAAGAATGATTGTATTGGGCACGATCTCATAAATGTACTTCCCTGCTGTGTTACTCACCTAGGTGGCAGAAGTGCCAGAAATGTGTTTGTTTCTAGTTATTTCCTTGAGATTCAGTATTGGTATATTGAAGGGATAGTATCCCCTTAAAATACGATTTCTTTTCAAATTAATATATAGTTAGCAAAATGTACACAAAATTAACTTTTTCTTCTTTATCTCTGCCTCTTCTTTTTCTGCTCCTCTTGCTTTTTTCTGTCATGTATCTTTTCAGCTACCTCTTTGACTTGGAAGTGTAATACAGATATGTCCTTCAGCTGGTGAAAATGGTTAGAGGAAGAACTGCGACTATGTAATTTTAATGGATAAAATTAGTGGGTGACAAGAACCTTAGATTTCTTTATCCTCATGCTCCTATTTATAAAACCCGACTTGGAGATTGTTTCTGTGACTGCACTGCTTCCCTTTCCACTCATGGTCACCTGGAATCAGGTTGTCCCTCGATATTTTTCCTGACACACTTGCACAAAGCAAGTCTTTCTCTTTTTATTTTTGGGGGTTGTTTTGTTTGTTTTGCATTCCAAGTCTGTTTGTCTATACTGTCTGTCGCTCAGTCTTCTTTAAGTTATGCCACACATGCCTCAGTGGATCTATGTTAGGGCTTCTTTAGGCAATGACCCAGTTTGTTGATTCTCTAACTTGAATTTTTTAGGAAATGGAGAAAGAAATTGAAATAAAGCTGTAAGTGATATAAAAAAATTAGTGGGTGAAAGTTTGAGGAGCAACAGGAGATTAGCATAGTCTCAAAGTGTCTCCCTGAAGGTACTTATCAATTGTAAAGGGAGAAACAATACCTATCACTCATTAAAAGTGTTAAGATCATGAAAGACAAGAAAAGACTGAGAACGGTCACAGACTGGAGGAGACTGTTTCATTGTGGGAAACTGGAACAGAAAAAGAACATTGTGGGAAAAACCAGAGAAACACAAATAAAATCTGTTGTTCAGTCAATAGTGCACCAATATTAGTTTCCTGGTTTTGATAATTATTCTGTGATGATACAGCATGTTGATATTAGAAGAAGCTGGGTATATGGAAATTCTTTTTACTATTTTTGCAACTCATTGTCAAGTCTAAAATTACTCAAAGTTAAAATGTTAAGAAACAGTAAGAGATATACCCAGGACAGATTTTCTCCTCTTAAGAAGAGAGGAAATATTTAAAATCTTTAGGACCAATTTTAAAGGACAAGCTACATCCTCAGGATAAAGTTCTTTGAGAATATGAGGATACCATATTTTGTGTGAGAAATTAAATTGATTTTACTTTGCCCTTCCTTTCCCATTCTCCACCAAAATATTTTGCTTTTCCTTGAAAAGAATACTTTGAAAATTGTGTCTTAAGGGGTTTTGTTATAAAAACCTGAGCATACAATATTTCCTTTAGGGAACTCGTTTCCAACTTTGTAAGCAGATAAAATGATTCTCGATTCCTACCAGTTTTCTGTATAGTCTGTATTCAGGGACTGCATCTTTGTAATGAGTTACTGTTATGCAAAATCTGATCAAATTGACCAATCAGAGAGTATCTACTTACTGCTTACTGAGATCTCAGTACATAGCTTCTATCTTCATAAACACATAATCTCTTTGGAGAAACAGGTGAGCAGAGAGAAATCAGGGCAAAATTCGAAGGTTAGCCCTGAATGAAATCATGGTACAAAATTTAAATGCTAAGGGAAGAGAAGGGGTTGGGGAATTGGCATAGTTACAGTAATTTAAGAAATTATTTGAACTCAGTCTTGAATCATGGGCATAATTCCATAGATGATGAGAAAGGAAAAAATTCAGATAAGGAGTAATCAAGCCACTACTTGTGTGGTCAATGACAGGAACAACAAGAATGAACAGTGGGTGTGGACTTGAGATCGAATACATAGAGTGGGGAGAGGGGAGACTGGATTATGGAGACTTCTAGCAATTAGTTAAAGGATCTTAGACTATAAGCTTGCAGCAGATAAGAGAATCTTTGCAAGCTTGAGAATAGGGAAGATGTTGTGATAATCCAGATAGAACCCAAGTCCTTGCTAAGGTTTGTGTGTTGACAGTAGGGATGGAGAATGGATATGAAATGGAATATGATAGGAAAAATTCAAGATTTGATAAATATGAGGGAAATGGAGAGAAGTCAAAGAAGACTTGAAGATTTTAAGCTCAAGCGGATAGACGCTGATACCATCAACTGCAGAAGATTCAGGAGGCAAAGAAATTTTGGGAAAAAAATGCATCATTTTGGTCTAAAGTATGAAATGCTGCAAGTGATTCAAATGAAAAGGCCTACTAATAGTTTCATAAACTTATTAACTCAACAAGCATTTATTCCCTGCTTTGTGCTGGGACTGGTGCTAGGTGGATCTTGTTCTGGGGAGTCAGTAGAAGAAGCGTCATGTCTGGCAGATAGCCTGTGATTGGGGGAGGATACAAAGCTTTGGGAACACAAAGGAGGGAAATATTTCCCAGGAGGTTAGGAATATGGGACCACAGGTCAGGAAAATACAGATCTGAAAATTTATAAGTCATTAGCAAAAAGTGGCAGTGGAACCCGTAGGTGATTAAACCCAATTTTAATGAAAGTAAAAAGGCAGAAGGTCAAGGTGAGAGGATAGGAGGAAGTCAGTGATTGAAAAGAAGAAAGTACAGGACCATAGGAGGAAAACCTGTAGTAATGATGCCACAGACACTGCAGAGGAGGGGGATTTGCAAGTAACTGTTTGAAACAGTTTCAAGGGGATTGGTTCAGTGGAATGGAAAGGGAAGGTAACTAGAGAGGAAATAAGAGCATTGAGCTTCTGTTTGAAAAGTATGGTCATGAAAGATGCCCCAAAGTAGGAGGAGGCACCAGAAGTGAGTGAAGTAGACTCTTCTCCACTCACTCATTCGATTCAACACACACTGATTCAGTTGCCCTGCACTGTGATGGGTGCTGCATACGTATTTTCTCAGTGCTCATAATTTTCTGTGTGGGTGTGATTTTTCAGCAAACATTTATTGGGAGCCTAGTTGGTACCAAATAGTGTTTCAGGCAAGAACCATACAATAGCTGGCAAAAAATAAACAATCCCTGCCCTCTCGATTCTTATCATCTAAAGGAAGAATTGACATTAATCAAATTATGTCACATATCATGTAGAATTGTAAGAGGAAGAAAGTGTACTCTTGTGGCATTTGTGATCATTGAAATAGGCCTGTGTTCAAGTCACCTTTGTCCTGTGAAAACAAGTGTTTGATAAGCAAATTAATCAAGGAAAGTTCATGACATTTAATTCAGAACATTCCCATTTGCAAAGAAGTGTGTAAATGGCAGGTGTGCTGGGTGTGCTATAACCTCCAGGGCCACTCTGATTGTGGGCGTTGAGTGTACATGACTTCAGGTGGAAACTTGGCTCTGCTGCTCTCCTTCAAAGTCCAGAATGATGCCAGAAGTGTGCTCTGTAAGTGTGGGAGTTGGTATTTAGCACTGAACCTGGGGAGCTGGCTTAGGTTGCCCAAAAGTCCCCTCCATCCTAACTTCCCTGGGGCAGCTGAGAATTTGGAATCTGCAGACAATTCTGCAGACCATGGAGTTTCCAGACAATACCCCCCTTCAGCCTCTGTACTTTCCCACTTGGTCTTGACACCCTCTTTCTGTTCACCAGAGCCTCTGGTCATTTTTCCTTTTTGCTCTGCCCCTGCTCTTTGTTTTTAACTGAGGCAGATTTGAAATCACCTCTGACTAGTTTCTTGTTTCTAAGGTTGTTTCTTAGAAGGTTAAGAGTCTGATCATTCTGATAAATTTCATGTTTTTCTCTGCCCATCATCTAGGAGGCAGGTAACTTGCAATTTCCAGGGTATTACAGATTGTCTTTAAAACAGATTGACCTTTAAGCTTAGTTTGAGTGACCTGTTATGGTAATTAGCTCAGAGTCATCTTGGAGCGGCTCTGAAGAATTGAGAAGCGCTTGTGTCCTTCCTGACATTTCTTTTGTGAGTGTCTCAGTGTTTTCAAGCCTCATAGGTAAATGTGTCTTACCAGGCTCGTATCTTTACATGTCTGCAAAATAAAATTACCATCAGAGTCAGGGTAAAAAGTTATTTATTGTAATAAATTTGAAACATGTGGCTATTAAATAAAAAGTGAGAGCAACCAAATTAAAACAAATAAAAATGGTATTCCAATATAGTTCCCTTTTAATTCTCTCTGATTTTTCTCTTTGCTGAACTATCCTAATATTAGGTCCCAGAGTGTAGAAGCAGAGAATTGTTATTTGTTGAACTCACCAAGACATAGCATCTTTCCCCTCATGTCTTCATGAAGTTATCAACTCATTACCTTTGATTTATAAGAGAATCTTCACTGTGAAACTCTTCACTGTGAGAAGGAAAATATTTTTCTCAATCTCTTTTGTTCTGAAATATTTCCTTCTTTCCTAATAGAGAATTTCTGAGCTGGAGGTGTAGCTCAGTGGTAGAGTGTATGCATACATAACATTTGCAAGGCCCTAGGTGTGTGTTTGTTAGTTTTTATTCCAGGGATTGAACTCAGGGACATTCAACCACTGAGCCACATCCTAGCCCTATTTTGTATTTTATTTAGAGATAGGGTCTCACTGAATTGCTTAGCGCCTCACCATTGCTGAGGCTGGCTTTGAACTTGTGATCCTCCTGTCTCAGCTCCCCAAAACTGCTGGGATTATAGGCATGCACCACCAAATGTACCTGGTGAGGCTCTGGGTTTAATCCTTAGCATGCACTTTTTTTTTCTTTCTTCTCTTTATTAAATTAAATTTTTCTTCCCCTTTCTTTAACAGCCTAATAATATCACCTGGAAGTGACAATTTAGTACTTGCATAAAACAAACAATTTACCCCAATTATAATAGGCCTGAACTTTATTTGTTATAGTAGGACTAAACTTTATTTGTGCTGGTAATTTAAAGTTTTTTTTTTCCAATTTGGTCAATTCTATCTACAAATATATATATACATTTATATAGATATATATAAGTATATATCTATATATAAATATTTTGGGGTTCAAGTAGGATAGCCAATTGCCAGGGGAGTGTTTATGTTTGAGAGCAAACTGATTTTGATGTGGTAATAGTGACTTATCCTTTAAGAAGTAGCACAGGCATCATTTTATTTAGGAAGCCATCTCTGAATTTTTCTACCCTCATCCCCACAGAAAGGCAAACTAGGTGGGCAAACCAGAAGATAGACATTCTATGTAGTGTTCTGACAAAATTTCATAGTGTCTACCACATTGGTTGATCTCCTATAATCACATAATCTCAATGAGTGATGGAATACAAAAGAAGAAAAAAAGATGTGGAACAGAGGATGGTTAGTATGGATGTTCAGGAGAAGATATGAGTTCCTCTAGTGGCTGAACACTTTGTATCAGGAGCAGACAGCCTCACTTTAAACCTCAGCTCCCTTACTACTATGTGACCTTCAGCAAGTCACTTAAATAATCTGTGCCTTGGCTTTCTCATCTGTTAAATAGGGATAATAAGGGTTGTGAGGATTAAATGAATTACATATGCAAAATGCCTAGAACTGTGCCTAACATAAACTATGTGCCATATAAATATTATTTATTGCTATAACATGTGGTTGTCCTGATAAGAAGAGGGAGAATTAGGAGTTAAAGGATAAATGTAACTGGTTTGAGCCAAGCTGAGAGTATGTGTGCACACATTTTACACAGCTGTGAAGGTTAGCAGTTAAGGTGCTGCAAACAGATATTTTAATATTCTTTCTATTGATCTCCTGTCACTGCAATGGGTGGGGGAAGAAATTTTATGGTCTTTGACCCAGTGGAACTTAAATTCCACTCCCCTTCTCCCTTATGAGAGGCACTGATATGATGATAGTGGAGTGGGCAGATGCAGCCTCAGAATTCTTCATCACCTGACCCTCTAGGGAGGCTCTGTTAGTGCTAGAAGAACCAATAAGAGAGAAACACAGATGCCATCCCCAGGTGAGTCCTTCCTTTCACAGCAGAGAAGTTAGAGCCTAGAGAAGTGAAGTGGCTTGTCTAGGGCCACCCAAAACTGGTCACTCCACTCACTGAATGGTAATCCACTTTCCAATCACATTCATACTTGTTTATCTTGGTTTCTTCAAATTAGAGTGGTTTTGCCACCATTTACATTGGTCAAAAAAGTGTGCACATATGTGTATAGTTTGCATTTATATATTTCATTATGTATGTGTCCTTGTATATTATAAGTATATATGTATACATATATGCACACAAATTACATTAAAGACATGGCTGAAAGATTAAAACAAAAGTAAGCAAGGTCCAATTACTCATCTTTGAGGTGTCCCAAAATATCATTGTGAAATGCATTAAGTTTCCCATGCTCTGTAGCAGCTGATGGCACTATCTATCAGGCTTAACCAAATTATTGTGACATGATCTTGTATTCAGGTTGCAAATGAAAAAGCTGCACTAAACTCATCAGCAGCAGACTGAATGTACTTTAGTGCTTCATGCCTGTGAGCATAAATTGTGATATTTTACTGCTCTTAAATGATGCATGATGAAATGATTGAAGACATCGTTATGTGGAACAAAATCCAGCAGGGAGTGTGATGTTAACTATTTAGCATTTCAAGCTCTTATGAGATTGTTAAATACTTTTCCTGAAGAACCATAGGGAAGTGGTATTTGTGATGATCAAGACTACCCAGAAAAACAGTGGTGCCTTGACCTTATCAAAAACTGGTAAGGGAACCCTGCAAGTGAGAGAGAGGAGTGAAGGATCCAGCTCTCTGCTGAATTTCAGTGAATTAACAGTGTTCACTGATTCTAATAAGTGGTTCTTAATCCTGGCCAAATTCTAAAATCACCTGGGAAGCTTTTTTTTAAACTTTTATTTTTTTTCACATTTTTATAGGTATGTAATAGTTGTGCACAATGGTAGGATTTGTTGTTACATTCATACATGCACAATGTAACAATATGATTTGGCCAGTATCATTCCCACCTGAGAAGCTTTTTAAAATGTCATGTTGGAAGCCCCTACTGAAAGGTTTTCACTTAATTTTTTTTGGATGGTAGGTTTTAAAGGTTCCAGATGATTTTAATGTAATCAGAGCTGAGAACAAGTGGCCTAGTACTTGAGCAGCAAAGCAGTCACAAATCTGTACAAATGCATCATTTATTTATTTAAAAAATCCTCTTCTTTTTAAATAACGTTGGGGTGGTTTGATGTGAGAATAAGTGAGAGAAGGAACATCAATCAGAGGAAGAACACAAAGAAGATACAGCAGTCGCTCAAAACCTTCACCTATCTCTTAGATGCTTAAAAATTCTTTTTGTAAGTGAGTCACCCAATACAAATTCTAGTGATAAATCATGTCTGGAATATGACTCAATGTCTCTTACCTGGAAGTGTAAGAAATACTTCATTAATTAATCAACCCATCCATTTGATGAGCTTTAAGAAGAATACATGGTGCAAATAAATGTGGCCCATGTTTATCAGAAGCAACACCTGGGTAGTTGGGGAAGCTGGCACCCCATCCAAGAGGCACAGAGGTTGCACCTGAGGGCCATGAGCTTCTGTTTTTGTTCTTCTATGCTTTTGTTGTGTAGCAATTCCTCAGGGCTCTAGTAAATCTAACTCTGGGCTAGGTATGGCGTTTGCACAGTAAGGTGGGAGAGAGAGCTACAGGATTACATTTTGACAGCTGAGCCTTTGAATACTTTACCTATTGGCTACATCAGGACATGAACTGCTCCCCTATTTTCTTCTACTCAGAGCCACCTATTTCTGTCCTTCCTCTGTTATACCCCTGCCTATCCAGTGGTGAAAACTGAGGCTGCAGAAAAAGATGGTAAACCCTTCTGGGGGCTGGATGTAGGAGTAGACAGGGTGATGGCCATAAAGAGGTTAAAAGAACTGAGCATATGGGAATGAGAGACAGTGGAAGCAGGGTGTGGGCACCTACTAAAAAAATGGGCTAACTGCCTCCAGGAGCATCTTCCATGAATCCACTGCCATTTGAATTTCTCACCTGAGTCTCACATTAAGGACTGATTGATTCTCTTTGGAATTTTATGTATTTATCTGTTTTTTAACTTATAACTACTTTCCATTTCTCCCCTTACAATGATAGTGCTGAGGAAGGGTCAGGTTCCTATTAATAACCAGGAAAATCTGCAGAAAGCTGAAACGTTGGGAACACTAAGATTTCATAGAATAGCATTTATTTTTAATTGAAAGAAACCCTGAGAGCAACATAACTCCAATCCCCATTTTTCTAGATGAGGTTGTTGAGCTTCTTTCTGGAAGTAGGGATGGAGTGAGGTAGAGAAGGGATGAGTCAGAGGGGACCTTACTGGACAGGTTATGGAGGAGGACACAAGACCTAAGGCAGGATGGAGAGACTAACTGCCTAGTTATTCAGAAGATGAATTTTAATCCTGGGGAAAAGTGAATTATTATCTTCTTTGGAAGTGCACAGAGATTTTATTTCAGGTGTGAGAGAAAATAGGAATCAAGATGGGGAAGGCTGGGAGAATTGCCAGACTGGAATTCCAGATTGGCTCCCCACGAAGGAGAGAGTGAGAAGAGGTCAGCTGGAAGTGCCCAAGACTGCTGTGTCAGAGGAGGCCAGGCTTGCTGGGAATGGGTCTGCCTTATTCACTCATTCATTGGCTGGGAGCAATGGGCAGAGGGTGGCCTTGGAGCACACATGGAGCTGATTCCAAGTGGTCAGTAACATTCCCTGTGGTTGGAGGTCAAAGAGGGGATTTTCATCACGTGAAAAAATGGGCACACATATGTCAATTTATAGACATACATACATATATAAATTTACATATGTGTAATTTAATGTAAGTTTATAGAATATTCAGAAGGTCAAATATACTCCTAATACCATTTGGTCAGGAGGATGATTATGATGTTGCCACAAACAAAGTTACAAATGTTTATCTCTTCTTTCCATCTTGGGCATGAGATGAGGAAAAATTTTTTTCTATGTAGCACTTTTTAAAAATTTTATTTCAATTTTTTTAAAAAATTAAAATTTATTTATTATAATTAGATATCTATGACAGCAGAATGCATTTTTTTATTCATTGTACACAATTGCAGCACAACTTTTCATTTCTCTGATTATATATGATATAGCATCACACCATATGTGCAGTCATACATGTACCTAGGGTATTAATGTCCGTCTCATTCCACCATCTTTCCTGTCCCTGTCCTCTCCTCCCACTCTCCCCTTTGCCCAATCAAAGTTCCTCCATTTTTCCCATCCCCCCCACTATGGATCAGCATCCATTTATCAGAACATTAGGGCTTTGCTTTTTTGGAATTGGCTTAGCATGATATTCTCCAACTCCATACATTTACCTGCAAATGCCATAATTTTATTCTCTTTTAATGCTGAGTAATATTCCACTGTGTATATATGCCACAGTTTCTTTATTCGTTCATCTATTAAAAGGCATTAGGTTGCTTCCCAATTTAGCTATTTTGAATTGATGTGGCTGTATTACTGTAGTATGTTGATTTTAAGTCCTTTGGGTATAGATCAAGGAGTGGAATAGCTGGGTCAAATGGTGGTTCTATTCCAAGTTTTCTAAGGAATCTCCATACTGCTTTCCAGATTGGTTGCACCAATTTGAAGTTCCACCTGCAATGTATGAGTGTGCCTTTCCCCCCACATCCTTGCCAACACTTATTGTTTGTATTCTTGATATCCGCCATTCTGACTGGTATGAGATGAAATCTTAGAGTAGTTTTGATTTGGATTTCTCTAATTACTAGAGATGTTGAACATTTTTTTCATATATTTGTTGATCGATTGTATATCTTCTTCTGAGAAGTGTCTGTTCAGCTCCTTAGCCCATTTATTGAGTGGGTTGTTTTTTTGTTTTTTTTTTGAGTTCTTTATATATCCTGGAGATTAGTGCTCTATCTGACATGGGAGTGGCAAAAATTTGCTCCCAAAATGTAGGCTCTCTCTTCACCTTTTGATTGTTTATTTTGTTGAGAAAAAGCTTTTTAGTTTGAATCCATCCTATTTATTGATTGTTGATTTTATTTCTTGGACTTTAGGAATCTTGTTAAAGAAGTCCGGGCCTAATCTGACATAATGAAGATTTGGGCCTACTTTTTTTTTTTTTCTATTAGACGCAGAGTTTCTGGTCTAATTCCTAGGTCCTCCATCCACTTTGAGTTGAGTTTTGTGCATGGTGAGAGATAGGGGTTTAGTTTCATTTTGCTGCATAATGGCTTTCAGCACTGTTAGTTGAAGAAGATATCTTTTCTCCACTGTATATTTTTGGAACCTTTGTCTAGTATGAGATAACTATTTATGTGGGTTTGTCTCTATGTCTTCTAGTGTATCATCGGTCTACATGTCTATTTTGGTGCCAATACCATGTTATTATAGCTCTGTAGTATAGTTTAAGGTCTGGTATTGTGATGCCTCCTGCTTCACTCTTCTTGCTAAGGACTGCTTTGTCTATTCTGAGTCTCTTATTTTTCCAAATGAATTTCATGATGGCTTTTTCTATTTCTATGAGAAATGATGTTGGGAATTTAATTGTAATTACATTGAATCTGTACAGTGCTTTGAGTAGTATGGGCATTTTGACAATGTTAATTTTGCCTAAGAGTATGGGAGATCTTTCCATCTTCTAAAGTCTTCTTCAAATTCTTTCTTTAGTGTTCTGTAGTTTTTATTGTAGAGGTCTTTCACTTCTTTTCTTAAATTGATTCCCAAGTATTTTATTGTTTTAAGGCTATTGTGAATGGGGTAGTTTTCCTAATTTCTCTTTCAGAAGATTCATCACTGATGCATAGAAATGAATTTAACTTATGGGTATTGATTTTATATCCTGCCAATTTGCTGGATTCATTTATTAATTTTAGAAGTTTTCTGGTGGAGTTTTTTGGATCCTCTAAGTATAGAATCATGTCATCAGCAAATAATGATAGTTTGAGTTCTTTTTTTCCTGTTCATATTTCTTTAATTTCTTTTGTCTGCCTAATTGCTCTGGCTAGAGTTTCAAGGACTATGTTGAATGGAAGTTGTGAAAGAGGGCATCCCTGTCTTGTTCCAGTTTTTAGAGGGAATGCTTCCAATTTTTCTCCATTTAGAATGATGTTGGCCTTGGGTTTAGTATAGATAGCTTTTACAATGTTGAGGTATTGTTCCTACTATCCCTAGTTTTTTTAGTGTTATGAACATAAAAGGGTGCTGTATTTTGTCAAATGTTTTCTCTGCATCAATTGATATAATCATATTATTCTTTAAGTGTATTGATGTGATGAATTATATTTATTGATTTCCGTATGTTGAACCAACCTTTCATTCCTGGAATGAACCCCACTCTATCATGGTGCACTATTTTTTGAAATATGTTTTTGTATACAATTTACCAGAATTTTATTGAGAATTTTTGCATCTATGTTCATCAGGAATATTAGTCTGAAATTTTCTTTCCTTTAATGAGTCTCTGCCTGGTTTTGGTATCAGGATGATAACTAGCTTCACAGAATGAGTTTGGAAGGGTTCCCTCCTTTTCTATTTCATGAAATAATTTGAGGAGAATTAGTATTAATTCTTCTTTGTAGGTCTTATAGAACTCTGCTGTGATTTGGTCTGGTCCTGGGCTTTTCTTGGTTTGTGGGCATTTGATGGTATCTTCTATTTCCTTGCTTGAAATTGATCTGTTTAAATTGTGTATGTCCTCTTGACCCAGTTTGGGTTAATCACATGCCTCTAGAAATCTGTCAGTGTCTTCAATATTTTCTATTTTACTGGAGTATAAATTTTCAAAATAGTTTCTAATTGTCTTCTGTATTTCTATAGTGTCTGTCAAGATATTTCCTTTTTCATCATGAATTTTAGTAATTTGAGTTTTCTCAATCCTTCTTTTTGTTAGGGTAGTGAAGGGTTTGTCAATTTCATTTTTTTTTCAAAAAACCCAGCTTTTTGTTTTGTCAATTTTTCGAATAGTTTCTTTTGTGTCAATTTCATTGATGTCTGCCCTGATTTTAATTATTTTCTGTGTTCTACTACTTTTGGTATTGGTTTGTTCTTCTTTGTCTAGGGCTTTGAGATGTAATGTCAGATCATTTATGTGTTGTCTTTTTCTTCTTTTAATGAATGAGCTTAATGGAATGAACTTTCCTCTTAGCACTACCTTCATGGTGTCCTAGAGATTTTGATAAGATGTATCAGAGTTCTCATTTACCTTTTAAGAATTTTTTTAAAGCTCCTCCCTGATGTCTTCTGTTATCCATGCATCATTCAGTAGCACATTGTTAAGTCTCCAGGTGTTGGAGTATCTTCCATTTTTAATTTAATCATTGATTTTTAATTTCATTACATTATGGTCACATAGAATACAGGGTAGTATCTCTGCCTTTTTGGATTTGCTAAGACTTGCTTTGTGGCATGATATGTGGTCTGTTTTGGAGAAGGATCATGTGCTGCTGAGAAGAATGTGTATTTGCTTGTTGATGGATGGAATATTCTATATATGTCTGTTAATTCTAAATTATTGAATGTTTTATTGAGTTCTATAGTTTTTTTTTTTTTTTTAGTTTTTGTTTGGGAGATCTACCCAGTTTTTGTTTAGAAGTTCTACCCAGTTTGTTTGGTGAGAGAGGTGTATTAAAATCACCCAGTGTTATTGTGTGGTTGTCTTTTTGGTTCTTGTAGTTGAGAAGGGCTTGTTTGATATAAATAGATGCCCCTTTGTTTGGGGCATAGATATTTATTATTGTTATGTCTTGTTGATGTATAAATCTCTTAAACAGTATGAAATGTCCTTCTTATCCCTTTTCACTAGCTTTTGTGTCCACTTTATCTGATATGAGGATGGAAACCCTTGCTTGTTTATGTGGTCCATGTGTGAGTGGTATGTTTTTTTCCACCCTTTCACCTTCAGTCTGTGGATGTTTTTTTTTTTTTT
>NW_026000075.1:20545226-20549147 GCF_001458135.2 Marmota marmota marmota | reverse complement strand
TCTCTTCCTCTCCTTCATCTTCAATCTCTCACTCTTCTCCTTCCCTTCTTCTGCTCTCTCTATATCCCTTTCTGTGTGTTTCATGACAATCCAAGCGTGGATGCTTCTGAGCTCAATGACATGGCGCTCTCCTCAGTGATGACATCCCTAGCCACAAAGACAGCCATCCAGGAAATTTACCTGTTTCTTGTATGGGTGTGATTCCAGGAAGAAGCCTTGTGAATGGAACATGAGGTATTCACCTCTCTATTTTGCAGTCTGTAGAGATTTCCCCCCTCGTATTCCTCCAATCAGACATCTGGATTAAGTGCTACCTCAATTAATTCTATCCAACAGAACAAAGCAAAAATGTAATAATAAAAATGAGCAATTAGAATGTTGAATATCCAGTGGAAGAGATTAGAAATGTTAACACTGTAAGTGGGATACATCTTAATTGCTCACCATGGCGTACGAAAAAACTACAGAAATTAGCTTTGTCATTATAGTAAAGGCAACTGTAAACTGTAATTTTATATTAGAACTCCTTCTGTCTCCCATTTCCTTAGAATTTTTAAGTAATAATTAAAATTAAAAGTTGGTCAACCCTGTTCCTAGCTTTGCCATTAAATCATCCTAATGTCATTACTTTCGTTATTATCAACGTAATAATTCAGGAATGAATCAAAGAAAGCCCAAAGCCTGATGTTTATTCTCAGAGTGCTTTAAAACTCTAGAATAATTTAATCCTGTAAAACATCCATGTTATAGATATTTTGGTTAGTCAGTTTTGATGAAGAAAAGTACCTAGAGAATTACATTCTGTTTCGTGATGGAAAATCAGTGTCCTTTCTTCCAATCATATGTATAAGGACTCTCAATGAGATACAGCAAAGCTTTTAAAAAGTAGAAAAGTAGTAGAATTGAATGAAGTTTTTCCTTCAACCTCTAAAAAAAATTCTATCTTCTCTTACAGACAGCTGAATCAGCTCTGGAAACAATTTTTCCAGAACGACAAGAAAGTTCCTTTAGGCAGATTCATTCATTCATTCATTCTTTCTTTCTTTCTTTCTTTCTTTTCTTTTCTTTTTTTTTTTTTGGTACTGGGGATTGAATTCAGGGACACTCGACCACTGAGCCACATCCCCACCCCTATTTTGTATTTTATTTAGAGACAGGGTCTCACTGAATTGCTTAGCACCTCGCTGTTGCTGAGGCTGAGGCTTTGAACTCGGTGATCCTCCTGTCTCAACCTCCTGAGCTGCTGAGATTACAGGCGTGTGCCACTGCACCCAGCCCAGATTAGATTTTTTTAAAAGTGTATTAAATGGGATTACACCCTTTGAACTCAGCAGTTGGTAAAACCTGTTGACTTTCTAGCTTCAAAAATTATCCCTACTGATGCCCCTGTCTCATCTGCTCCTACACAACAACCAGTCCCATTCCACTTACAGAGTAAGTGATGTCACAACTCTTCCACCTTGTCCTGCCCTGACTGAAAGTCCTGCAATGAGGGTTTGGATTTTATTTAATGCAGCCAGAAGAGATACATAGCCTGTGCCCCAAGTGCTCCACTGTTTTAACTACCATGGCACTCTGTTGTTCTTTCATGATATCTTACCAAAATTCATACAGATATTAAATATTGTGTTTGCTTTTTGCTTTGTTGTTGTTTTGCCTAATTGGTCATATGATTCATAAGTTCAGAGATTTTGTTTTCTTTCTGTTTTTGATTCATCTTCATTTCCCAATATAAAGTTTAATGACTACTGTATTGATAGACTTTTTTCCTTTTTTTCTGAGGATAGAAACAACTTAGTATTCAATGCCATATAATAAGGATTATCCTCTTAGGAAAAATATGAGCAAAACAAAAGTCTAAGTGTTGATGAGAGGAATTTAAATGATTTAATCAAAATTGAGGATATTATTTTAAAAATCAATAGCAGCTTGTGACAACGAAAATAATACTTGTAGGTATAAATATTTCCATTTCAGTGAACTTTGTTCAATTCCATTTTCTCCGTTTTATAATCTTGAAATTCATTCAGGAAAGCTGAATTATAGGGTACAGAGGTATGAATACAGGTTGTTTATGGAACACTGAGATTTGTCTGGAGAACTGAGGACATCCTCAGATTTAGAGAGGAGGAAAATAATTCTATATTGGTAAGGTATTTAGAGCAAATGGTACCTTATGTAAAGACATTATGCTTTTTAAGAAGGTGTAACATGGTGAAAATACCATTTAAAAAAAGATTAATTAGGCAAATTTGTAGAGGGTAAATTCAATATGACTGGGAACAGGACAGGAGTGCTAAAGGAATGAATTAGGAAAAGAAGAATCACAAGTTAGGTTTCAACCTGAAGATTCTGAAGTGTTAGCCAGTAAAATGAAAAGGGAAATAATTGGATTCTTAGAAAAGATCTGACAGTTAAATTCGATAGTGTATGTCAAAAAGACTTAAGCATGAAAACTTCAGAACTTTCTAAGTACCTATCAGAAAGACATATTCAAACTTAATACCAGTTAGGTATTGCAAACAGAAAGACTTAGGTTTGAGTTCTATTGTATAGCATAATGGTCATAATGATAATGTATCATGTACTTCCAAATTGCTAAGAGGAGTAAATTTCAAATGTCTCATCAAAAAAAAAAAAAAAAGTGAGGTGACAAATATATTAATTGCTTGTTTTAATCAGTTCACATTGCATATATATATATATATATATATATTATGATTATTGTACCCCATAAATATGATTATTGTCTGTTAACTTAAAAAATAATAAAACTATAACTTTAGTTGGTAAAGCAGAAATCAGAACATTCTTCAACTTTACAAATAGGACCTAGAACCATTTTAGTGTGTCCAGGAGAAGAAATCCTGAAACCATTTACTCCAAATAAAGCAGGAAGTCATGCAATATGAGTCCCAAGGCACTTTTTATAAAAAGGCAGAGTAATTCTTTACCATCCTGGGCTACAGAAATAAATGCAATGTCCAAAGATGGCTGCAAAGGGCACCTGGTCCATTTTTTCCTGGGACTCTATCTGGATTCTTTTTTCCATTCTAGACTGTGAATTTGACCCAGCTTACATTGAGAAAGAACATAGAGCCTGGTGCAGATACACTAAATGCCATATGTTTCAGTGACTGTCCTATTCTGGAAGGGAAATAGGTCCCACTCTTCCAATATGAAGGGTAACCTTGCAGCAGCCTCTTGCGGTGACTCTACAGTTCCACAGAAATCTTCCATAAGAGAAGCAACATAACCAGAAACCTTAAAGAGCTAAGGAGATCTAGAGGGACAACTTAGCTAAGCATCCATCTGAGTCATCTTAAGAGACGAATCCCCCTCCCTGTTTATCTTCAGAAATCGAGAATGTGTCCAACAGTTTTAAAAAAGGTTCAAAGTCTTTTCAAATTCTTCTGCCCAGAAGACTCCATTCTTTTGAATAAAAATCCCCCAACTTCAATATATGTTGAAATCATACAAGGACCTTTCAATAATTTGAGATTCCTGAACCTTCCCCTAAAACATTTCTGTTTGGGTGACCCTGGCATAGCTTAAGCCACTGTCTCTCAGAACCTACTGTTTTTCTAAAAATTTTATTTTTAAATTTGTTCTAATTAGTTATACATGCCAGTAGAATGCATTTTTAAAAAATTATTTTTAGTTGTGGATGGACACAAGATCTTCAATTTATTTATTTTTTTATGTGGTGCTGAGGATCGAACCCAGCGCCTCACGCATTCGAGCAAGCATTCAACCATTGAGCTACAAACCCAGCCCTAGAATGCATTTTGACACACTGTACACAAATGGAACACAATTTCTCCTTCCTCTGACTGAACATGGTGTAGAGCCACACCGGTAGTGTGATCATACATGTACGGGTAATAATGTCCATCTCATTTCACTGTCCTTCCCATCCCC
>NW_026000075.1:20534476-20544658 GCF_001458135.2 Marmota marmota marmota | reverse complement strand
CGTCCCCTCACTCCCCTCTGTACAATCCATTGTTCCTTCATTGTTCCCTGACCCCCATCATAGATTAGCATCTGCTTGTCAGAGGAAACATTTGGCCTTTGGTTTTTTTGGGTTTGGCTTATTTTTGTTTAATAAAAATTTTCAAGTGTACCAAGAGAATTTTTATAAATAATGCCTGAATACCTATCACTTAGTTTCTGCTATATTTTCCTCACACATTTATTCATTTTTCTATCCTTCTATCTATCCATCAATACTTGATTGACTTTTAATACATTTGTTGAATGAGTGAATGGGTGCTACTGTTTTGGTACATAGGCAGAAGTGGTCCATTCTGAGGTTGGCCTAAAACATATACTGATCTTCCTTGTTTTTGTGTGAGCCCAGGATATGGGCAGCTACATAATATCCCCTAAAGTATATTTCTGCTAAGTTCTGTATGAACCACTGGGCTAGATGGAATTCAGAAATAAGGACAAATCTCTGTCTTCCAGGAGCATACTTGAATATGTTAGTGATAGGAAAAGAAAAAAAGTAGAAAAAAGTGGGCTAGTAATTGCTTTTTTCACAATAATAAATACTGATCAGTAACATTATCTGATTTCGTGGCATTTTATGATTTACTTGCATGAGTAGCTAAAAGAAATTGATGCTTTTGCCAATACCAGGAAAAGAGTATTTTATGATTCCTTGTTCAGTCAGTGACAATTGCAAGCTCACTGAAACCATGGGAATTTTGGCTTTTTAAAAAGTTTTGCACATACCATGAGATATCCAAGTAATAGAAGCTAAAGAATAGCACATAAAAAGCGTTTCTAATCTAGCCTAACTGCGGTCAAGGTTAAGGGCATCTCTGCCTAGTCTAGAAACTCAGCAGAGCAGGCTGTCCAGGTTCAGCTTTCTTTTCTCCTCCACTGTTTACTGATAGGTTTCCCCTGCCCACCTATATTTGATTATACTTTTTGGACCCTGCATTTATTATTTTTGATTGCTCTGAAGTGATGTTTGCCTTCAAAGTGACATCCCGGGGCAGTGCTTTGCCATAATCTTTTATTAACCTTAACTGTGTCTCTTCATGTTTATTTTAACTCTCTTATTTTTAGAAGGAGGATTTGGAGAAGGTCAATGCAGTGTCTTTGTGACTGAATTCCAAAAGGAGTTAGCAGGGGTCCACGTATATAAGGGTGTTGGATCATTGTGAACTGGGAATGCATCCAAGTTCATGCTCAACTGAGAATCCTCTGTTAAATATTTAAAAGTGAAAACAGTCTTTCAAAGTAGGCATGTGGGTCTGGGAAGCATAAAAATGGGTGAACACAGTACTCGGGTAGAATAGCAAAGGTGTCAGTTGGAGAGCAGGCTTGTTGTTCTTCCAGTCTTGACTGTCTCTTCATGCTCTTACCCTTCTTACTTGGTGGAATTCTGCTTTCTGACATATTGGTGAACCCTGTCCCATCAGCTTTCATGTTGTTCTCCCATGGGCTTCCATGTGGCAATTATTGGCACAGTCCAGTGTGGACCTGACCTGGATTTGCATCCTTGCTTTTGTGCTAGTGACTAACTGACCTTGAACAAGAAATGTAACTTTTCTAAGCGCCTACTACCTGTAGTAGGGAGACATTAATGCTACCTTAAGATGTAAAAGGGGTCCAGCATGACAAGTCCTTTGGTAATGGTACTCTACCATTTAAATCAGCTGCCATATTGGATTAGCAAGAAATAAATTGGGGAGATAACTGTGTCCCATTTAGTGCAATTTGAGAGGGAAAAAAAATCTGCAGTGGACAGTTTACTTACAAAATTAAGCTTAATTTTATTTTGCAAAAAACAAGAAATGCATATTCAGTTATGATTTCTCTTTAAAATACGTGTTTGCTTTATTACTAACATGCAAGTTAATTTGGCATGCTAATCATCTTTCTTTTTAGCTTTCCTTGGAATTTTTTTCCCAGCACAAACAAGGGTGCAAATATTGTCAAAAATCTATTTACATTTTTACCTTCCAGAATTACTAACATTAATATTTATTGGGAGGAAAGAAAAGCAGCAAGGCTTGGTCTTTGGCATTAACATTTGATTGAGCAATATAATTAAAAACTTATATTTGCTTTTAAAATACACATTTTTGAAGGAAATTTAATAAATCTTGTTTCTGCTCTACAAAGGAGCCACAACATCAAAGCATTTAACTGGAGCTGTCGAGTTCCTGCTGGTGGAATATTACTTCCAGCCTATTTATTAGCTTTTCTTCCTGTAGCTCCACACATGCCTTTTTTTTTCTTCCAGTGAGTGAAAGCACAGAAAAGAAAATAATTTCTTTTCTCTTTTCTCCCCAGCATCATGCAAGACAAGGGACATCAAAAGTCTTAATATCTGCATTATCTGAATTTAATTTGATTATATTTTGTTTCTTACACTTAATATGATTATGTATTATAATACTTACTTGTTTATTTAAAATCAACATTGTTGATTTCAAACTGACTTTTAGAGACATTTGAAATAATTCATGAACCATTCTGAAAGAAAATAATTGCCTCCAGAATATTCTTTTGCATTTGAAGTAAGAGAATTTCAGGTATTAGCAGTTTACTAGAAAATACAACTTTAGGGAGTACATATAATTTATTCACATCTTTTTATACATTGTAAACAAGGACAGGATACTTTTGAGAGTAGCCTATGAAGGTTTTTTTCTTGTAATATATCTTTCAGCGTAGGATAGGTATTAAGGGATCATTTTAAGTATGATTATGGTAAATCTCTTATGAACATATTTTCCAGGAAAATTTTATATGAAATTGTCCTGATTTAAAAACAAATTCCAAAGTCATAAGATTTGCATTGAGTGAACATGGTATATGAGGTAAAGGCATCATATTTTCTATGGTCTGATGCACAATGTAGTATGTACAAAAGAAACTAGAGACATCCATCTCAAACTCCAGGCAGGACACAAGAGTGCATAGAGAAGAGTGATTTTTCAGGTCAGAGAGTGAAAGATGACACAGTAGTCACCTAAATCAACACGTTGTAAGCAACATAAATGAGCAATGCCATTTCACAGAATGCAAAAGAGATCAATTAGAAATTGTACTGTGATAGCCACATATTTTTGAGAAAAATTCCCAAGCCAGGCGAATGTGGATTGGGATGAAGACATAGGCAGTGTATACCACCATAGCAAAGATGGTTAGTAAGATGGTATTGAACATAGATCGCTCCCAGGGCTCCAAGACAGCACAGCAGCTAATGATTTGGTATTGATAGTAGAGCCAGGAGAAATACTCCTTCACACGCCTGAAATCCATGGCCGGCTCCTTCAAGCTGCAGAAAGTCTGTCCTGTTGAAGAAGATAACAGAGTAGAAGAAAAATGAAATAAGGAACAAAACACAGATTATCCTTAAATTTTCATAATCTTGACAGGTTAAAATCAAAGAATGTTAAGGATCACTGAATGGATTATTAACATGAACATTACATAGAAATAATGCTTAACATATTGATAATAGAAAATAATTATCACTACCAAAAATTATTACTAAAATATTATTAGTGATATTTAAAAATGATAATTGTTAATAAAACTCTCATGGTAACCATCCCTGAAAATTAAGGTCAACCACATTTTCTTTAGCTGTGTACACAAAGAGAGATAAATGTGAACTTTTCTGTTTCCAACAACATACATCTGGCAGAAGACTTAAGGAATAGTGTTCAGAAAAGTTAATACGGCAAACCTGGGGCTGCTATCTTCAGAAGGGCCTGCGTACAATTTTGGCCCTTGGCTTGCATCTGAGAACTTGGCTTTTTGGAATGTTCTTTCTATTCTATAAAAATAGTAAACTTTAAAAACCATGTAATTTGTAGTGAATACCCACAGTATTCTGGTAGTCTGAAATTTTGAAAATTTCTAGGCAAAGGATGACCACATTGCCAGCCCCAATAGAAACCTTGGGCGCTGAGCATAGCTTCCCTGGGCAAAAACATGGCATATACAGATGCTTTTCAAGCAATGGAGTTACATCCCAATAAACATATTTTAAGTTGAAAGTATGGTAAGTTAAAAAATGCATTTAATATACATAATCTATCGACCATCAAAGCTTAGCAACATAATACATAATCAAGTACGGTTGTCTGTCTTCATAATCATGTGGTTGACAGGGATCTGTAGCGCACTGCTGTAGTCCAGCCTCACCAGGGTGTATATTGTGCCATGTATTATTGGCTCAGGAAAGGAACAAAATACAAAATTAAATGTATATTTTATATGAAGGTTCTATTGCTTTTACACCATCATAACCATTAAAAAATCCTAAGTAGAACCACAGTAGGTTGGAGATGAAGGAGGTATTACCACACATTTTTGCTAGTACAGAAGGGAACATATTCATGGGAGTGTCAGATCCTGTTGATCCTGTTGTGTATGTTTTTGCTGTGTATCTTGGATGAATCTTTATGGTGATTTGCTGAATATATGAGTGGTCTGGGTAACACCCCAAACAAATGGAAGGCCCAAAGGATACCTTCAGATGATCATTGGTTTGGAGCACAGAACTTATCAAAACTAGTTTTATAAACATGTTTTTCTGGCTTTCAGATAGCACCACAGTTATAACCACATGTAAAACTTTACAGAAAGAAGAGCTCCTACTGTTTCTTGAAAAGATCCCTTGGATGATTTTACAGACCTGTATAGACACGGGAGTGGGTACCTATAGGAAATAGGCTCATTCCTGTGCCTCTTCTGCTTATTCTTAAGAATGTACCACATCATCAAAGTCTGCTTTGATAACTTTTACTATCTTACTCACAGGTAAAAAATTTTGAGGATGATTTCTATTTTCTGGCCTGAAAATATCTCCTTTTTCTTTCTTTCTCTCTTTTTTCTTTTTTTTCTTCCCTCCCTCCTCAACCCTTTCTTTTCTTTTTTTTTTTCTCTCCCCTCACCCTTTTGGTACTGGGATTAAACCCAGGGGTGTTTAACCACCAAGCAACAATACCAGTAAACTCCTCACCCCTTTTCTTTTAGACAGGTTCTCACTAAGTTGTTTAGGGCTTGGCTAAGTTGCTGAGGCTGGCCTTGAACTTGTGATCCTCCTGCCTCCGCCTCCCCAGTTGCTGGGATTTCAGTCATGTACCACCATGCCCAGCATTTTTTTTTAACCCTCTTTTGAGTAAAAGCAAGATGCTTTTGCTAAGACTGTGAACTTTTCAGGCTATAGGGAGATACTGATCCTTGTACACTGGACCTTGGACAATTTCTGGCATAAAGAGGTCATCAGTAAATATTTCCTGAATGAATAAAAAAAAAATAAGTGAATGAGAAGTAATCAATTTAAAAATAACCATAGAACTATGTCCCAATGTAAGTGGGACATAGTTAGCTATTATTGATTTTAATATGGCTTAGCTTTGATGAGAAGTAATATATTTGATAAAGGATCATTTCCACAAAAACTTAAAATGGAAAATCCATGTGTGATGAGGTCATAGATATCTGTAATAATGGCCAAAATTATCCAGATAAATGGATAATTTTTACTTTTCTTTGAAAAGAAAAGTCAGTCTCCCATTTTTCTTAGAAGTCAGGCGTGAGAACTAAGCAATTAGATTTAAATGCAGGTGATCTTGGGAAGATATTACTGCTAATGTTCTTTTTTCCTCCCAATTCTGACTGCAGAGAAGAAGCAAAAGTGAATAGGGTTAGGTCTGAAAGAAAATGAGTGACAGAAGGAGGGTGTCTTCATCTGTTTGTGTTGTTATAGTACAGACTCTCACAGTTCTAGACGGTGGGTAGCCCAAGATGTAGGTGCTAGCAGGTTTGGTGTCTGGTGAGGACCCTGTATCTGCTTCCAGGATGGTGCCTTGAAGGCCATGTTCTTACATGGAAGAGAGGATGGAAGGGCAAAAGCTGAATGATGTGTGAAGCCTTTTTTTTTTTTTTTTTTAAATAAAAGCCTATACCTTGTTCACAAAGGAGGAGTCCTCAGGAACACCTACAGGCCTTCCCTCAATACTACTTCATTGGTGATCAAGCTTCAACATGAATTTCAGAAGAGATACAAACATTCAAACTGTACCAGAGTGGTTATTTTTAATAAGTGGCATTATCCCAGCCACTGAGATTTCCCACATTATAGAATGAAACAGTAAATATCAGGAGTTATCATTATTTGAGCTTTTAGGCTGCCTGTAAGACAACTTTTAAACATCTTATTCATGACTACCCATATTGGCTTTCTTCTAATTACTCAGAGTTCGAGGCAGTGCCAGGTAGCTGATCAGGAGCCTGGAGTCTAGTCTGTTGATTAGGTATCTAGTGCCAGGATGTGCTAGATGAAGGTGCATTACTCAGAGTCAACTGTGTACTGAGAATCAGTTTAAAATATTCTTAATACTCTTTTCATTTTTATAATGAGATAATACTGCTCATTTAGAAATGCTATTCACCTTTTCTCTTTATATTATAGTTTTTTAAAGTGCACTAATTAATCTTCTGGTGATTGCTTTCTCTTTTAAAATTAATTCCTTGCTTGGGCAGTCTTGGTGGTTATTGATTACAATCTGTGAGAGACCTGAGCCAGAGATATCCAGCTAAGCTGCATCCAGATTCTTGAGCCATAGAATCTGTGAGGTAACCAATGTTTATTTGTAAAATTCTGGAAGGTAATCAATCAATTAATCAATCACTCAAAGAAATTACCAATAAAAAGCATAGAAACATATATTACACCAAAGAAGAAGACATAGTAAGACCTTGGTCACAAATACTCCAAATCTGCTATGATCTGAAATATGGTCATTTCAAATACATTTTCATACTGCTAACAATTTAAGAAGTTAAGATTTAATTTTTTTTCCTAGACTGTTTCCACAATCTGTCATTTCTTAGCCCTCTGAGCAGTCAGCTCTGACATGGGAAAAGTGCTTTTATTGTCAACTCTCACTTTAAACTCATGAAGTCTAAAAGTCATTCCACAAAAAACATTGATTGTCCCCCTTTCTTTGATTCTGTTTCCCCCTATTGATTATAAGCAATTTTAAAGATTGTTTATTCATTGTTTCTTATGATGAAAAGGTGAGAAGACAGAGAGAGTTCGATATTATTGGTAGGCCATCTGGTACAATCTATTGTTAGAATGTGCCCTATTTTTAGATTCTACATTTGCTTAGGTAATATAATTCTTCTTCCTTGTGAGTCCATTTTATTAACCCCTTATGGGACTATATGCATGATTTAAAAAAAAACACTTTAGACAATTTGATGAATAACATGGGTAGGAGAATTCATTTTTCATTGAACAAACACCATTTTGGTATAACTATGTGCTTCTGGATAGTAATGGTCCCAAAAGGACTCTGTTCCAAAAAGCATTGCAGGCAGGAAATGCTGTTCTGGAACACATAACAAGCAATGAACGAAAGGCCAGGAATGAGCAATAAATAGAGGCAAAGAAGATAGAAAATGCTAAGTAGGACGTTGGGAAAAGAGGCTGAATTTAGGCAAATAACTTGATTAAATGTAGGCAACCTAGAACCAGATGACAGCAAACGTCTTAGTCTGGAGTTTTTACAATGAAATGTTAAATTTGCTTACCTACTTCTTTAAAGACAATGCCATATCCCAGTGAAGGGCTTGAAATATTTACTTTATTCAAGCACACCATGAATCTCCTTGTTTTTAGCTATGTGCTTTTTAAAAAATGATTTACCATGTTTGGAAATATTCTTTAAAATATTTCCTCTAAACTGGATGACTTTTAAAACCCACTTAGACCTTTAATGAGGTTGTACATTCAAAAGTGGCACTGCCTAAGCAGGTGGTGGCATGTCTTCGTGGGTGCAGTGCCTGGGATGCACTCTAATATGGTTTTGACTCTGACATGCTGAATTATTTGATGATACCTGCTTTAGACTGAATGTTTTCCCCCCAATACTCGAAATCTTGAAATCCTAACCCCCCAAATGATAGTACTAGGAGATGGGGCCTCAGGAAAATGATTAGGTTGTTACTGCAGAGCCCTCATGAATGGAATTAGTGCCCTTATAAAAGAGATCCCAGAGAGCTCTCTTGCTCCATCTGCTTCATGAGGACACAGGGAGCGAATACAGCTGTCTGTGAACTAGGAAGACGCCCTCACTAGACACTGACTCTTTGGGAGCCTTAGTCTTGGATTCCCCAGCCTTGAGAGCCATGAAAAGTGAAATCCTATTGTAGACGAGCCGCCTAGAACATTATATTGATATAACTGCCAGAACAGACTCAAACAACATTCTCTGGTAAAGAGGAGGGCAGTAGATTTTAAAAGGGGTCATCATACTGCTGCCTGGGCTTCTCAGGAGGCCCTGTTGAAACACAAAGCAGTTGAAGCTCCCAGTAAGAACTGGGGAGGGGAGTCACACAAAGTCATCACTGTTACCTGGAGTGAACAGATTGTCAAGCAGGGAGAAAAGCCCTCTCTGAGCCTTTTTTTTTTTTTTTAAATCATGAGAAAATCTCCTTCAGACAGGACTAGAGCAGTATACATTTCAACATTACCTAAAGGATTCGATTGATCAGAATCTCCCTAATGAATAATAAAACAATTTACATTTTCATCGGATTACTTGTAGTTTAGAAAGCATTTCTATTTTACTTGCAAAGCCCAGAGTATGTATTTGGGAATAAAGATAGTGATTCAAATTCTGACTCCTTTACTTACTGGCTATGTGTTCTTGGGCCAGTTATTTAATTGTCCTTGGCCTCGATTTCCTCACCTGTAAAATGGAAATAATAATCCCTATTGCTTAGGGCTGCTGTGAGAAACAGCAATAATGCAAATACAGCATCAATCCCAGGGACTCAAATGTGGAAGAAATGCTTAGATAGGGAGACAGAATCTAACTATAAGAAGACTTTCCTTTCTCCTCTATTTCCATTTATCCATTGAAAATAATTATCAGCATGCTGGAAGTTGCTTTCAGAATATTCCACTGAATTTTTTATGGAAATTGCACTGAATATTCCATGGTGAACAAGACAGGCATGGCCATTCCATGGTCTAGTCTACCAATACAGAGTTCAAATAATACTTAGCTCCTGTACTGGGTAGCTAAAATGGAATCTTAGAGTGCTAGTGGACTGTAGAGATCCCCTAAGGTGAATCACTCATTTTAAAGAAAAGGACCAAGCCTGTGAATTAGTATTAAATTGATATTAAATTGGTTGACATTAGTTTGTCAAGACAAATTCCAGTTATTGACCCATGGATTGGCATGGATTTATATACCATAAATTAACAATGAAATAAGAAGTAGAAATTCCAATGAAGATTTTCTGTGTTCTTCTCAAAGCCAAGCAAAGACAAGGGACCCGGGTGTGAAGGATATCAGGGAGGCCTCAGTCCCATCCTCTCTCAGTTTCCCCAGACCCTATCCTTTCCTTACATAAGATTTTTTTTTCTGACATTGGATAGTTCAGATTCTGTTCTAGCAACTGAGGGTTTGAATGATCACTTAATGTAATTGGGAACCAGTAAAACCTAAGGTTCTTATTGGTAATGTACTCATGAGCATGGATGAAAGAACCATAGCCAGACTACAGGAAAGAGAGGGAGGATTGTTAAGAATCAGAGTGAGGGACTGGCTTCTAGAAAGAATTCACTGAATGAATAGGGACACTAGAAAATAATCAAGGACTTTGAAGTCCCCTAAGAGATTATTGCATAATTGAATGAAGAATTAATTGCTCTCTTACTCTCTCTTTTTAAAATTTGTAATGTTACTACCCTTTGATCAATAGGTGAAGATTCTTTTTTATTACTATAGTTATGTGCAGTGAGGAAGGAGATAAAGTTTCATCTCTCTTCCAGACTGAAGGTGAGAAGACCTGGCTTGATTCAGGGGCAGGACTCCCTTCTGGCTGAATGGATAAGAAAATAAACAAGTACAACAATTATAAAAATGCAGGTGGTAACATGAACTGTGAGGGGAGCTTGCAAGAGAAGTGGTGTCTGGGCTTGCTCACAAAGTTTATTGTTGTTTTCTGCTCTGGGGAATAGGAGTGGTAGGAAGTTAGGTAATTGTGATGCAAGATGAGTTGCCAGTAATTTAGGATGGTGGCATCTACCTTGGGAGTATTGCAGAAGAAGTGATCTTGCAGCTCCTCCTTTGCCTAAAAAAAAAAAAAAAAAAGG